>NC_056730.1:9929259-10041759 GCF_019279795.1 Protopterus annectens
TTGTTTACTCTCCTACATAAACTGATAGTTGAGGGACAAGCTTGCATTTCATTCAGCACTCACTGCTTACATGGTGCAAGTTTTCCTTTGATTTAAATTCTTTTAGAAATTGCCACCTAGTAGCCTAGACCTATCAAACAGCATGTCTAGAGGGATCTCAGAACCCTGAAGTGCCAGGAGCTGAGTGTATATTGTCTATTAACTGACTGACAGACAATACATTTGTTATGCCATGGGAAATGATTTTCAAATGCTTCAACATAATGAGCTGCAGGTAATAACCTAATGTCCATTTGCAAGCATGTGTTACCATATTAAGTATGCCTAGATTGCAATCCAGACATTAAACTTCTATATTGTTATTTTTTATAAACTTTGCTTCTGTAGTAGCAGAATCTGTGACAGTTAAAATGGATGGAGCATCCCAGTGTATAAAACTGAAAGAATAAAATGTAGTGTTAAAATGTAGTATTAATCAGGCAATGTAGGATGGTGCAGTGGTGTAGTGGTTAGTGCTGTCACCTCATAGCAAGAGGTTCTCTGGTTCAATTTTTGGCAGAGGTGCTTTTTATGCGGAGTCTGCATGTCCTCCATGTGTTTGTGTGGGTCCTCTCCAGGTGCTCCACAAACATTCAGGAGGTAAATTGGATGCTCTAAGTTGGCCCTAGCTGAGTGCAGTGCACACTCTGAGGAGGGTTGGGCCTTGGTCTGGCAACCTATACCCATGCCTACTATGGAAATGAGTGCTGAAGGGCACTCACTGCCTCATGTGCTGTATGCATGGGAGTGGATCCAGGAATCTGCCAAAGCGGAGGGTTATCTGTCTATCTACTGTATTTACTTATCTTTATCTGTTGGTTTCATAACAAAGTAAGTGATCTGTTCTTACCCATTCCCTTTTAAGCTACAAACCAGATCATAATGAAATGTTTAAATACTGTAAGATACCTATGCATGGTGGTACTGAAGTATGACAGATAATGTATAGTTTATCATTTTTAATTGACTCCTGTATTAAAAAAAATATATCAGCACTGAATTCATGGAGCTCATGCAACCGTATGGGTTAGGACAGGTCTTATTCCAGTGAAGATTGTCATTATCCCAAGGACTGCCTCAGAGTTAGTGTAGTTAGAAATATCTGTCTGTGTGTATGTGTATGTGTGTGTGTGTGTGTGTGTGTGTGTGTGTGTGTGTGTGTGTGTGTGTGTGTATATGTGTGTGTGTGTGTGTGTGTGTGTGTGTGTGTGTGTGTGTGTGTGTGTGTGTGTGTGTAGGGGGTGCACAAGGACTTGATCCTTGCAAAAATATATTTTTTTAAAATCAGCTTTGAGCAGTGTTAATTTAGCATATTTTTTTCTTATTTGGGGGGGTCTCAATTCCTGCTCCCTGTGATCCATGTAGCCCATTTTATCCCCAGTGGGCAGCATTTGTCTCCAGACCATTAATTAGAAAGAGCTAATCATGGAGGCTGCCATACGGCCATCTATTAGGGCTTTTGTTATGTCCTACCACATTTCCCTGTCTCACAAATGCTTGTAGCATCCACAGGGAAGTGTGTAAAGGTCTCTTTAGTGTAATTCCCTATGTTGTTGTTGTTGTTTGTCTTTCGGCTTTTTCCCGGTAAGGGGTCGCCACAGCGGAACTCCAGTCCACTAATGATTGGCAGTAGATTTTTATGAAACGCCGAGGTGCCAGCTCGACGCCCAACCTTCAACGAAGGCATGCCGATTTATGCACGCATGTCTTTCGAACACTACCCAACCGCGGGGAGGACATACAGACTCCACACAGAAGGCACTCCGAAGCCCAGCCGAGAATCGAATGGGAGAACCTCTTGCTGTGAGGTAACAAGGCTACCGCCGTACCACCGCGGCATTATGCTTCCATATAAGTCTGACCCACCTCTTGCATGCAGTACAGCCTCCTGACGCCATTCTCCACCACTAGTTCAACCATGAAGGTGTAAGAGGACAAGCTTCCCTCAGTCCTTCCACTGAGATTTATGAGGTGACAAAAGATGCTACTCCCCCCCCCCCAACTGACCCAGCACCTGTATTACTAATCAAACTTGGGTCATCTCGGCCAAAGTAAAGGTTCCATCCTTCTGTTCCACCTAGCTGCGGATAAAGATCTGTTGTTATAAAATGGATTGTTTTTCAATTTGTATTCTACAATAGATCCAATACTGTGTCACTCGAGAATTCAGAGAAATCAGTCACTCAAGTATATTGGGAAGTGTGTTTTATTGTGGGAATATTACAGCTGTTGAATCTCTCTTAGCAATGCTTAAATTCTAAGAACAGCTTTACATGACTATTACCTATCAAGATGTGTTCTCAGTCGTAAACATTAGCACAAATTACCTCTTATGTACAATCAGTGTAATGAGTGAGGATGTCTGTTATTAACTTGTTTCAAGTATGCTGGTGTCAGCAAAAAACTTACATTGGGTGATGTCAACATCATGGTTGGCTGGATTCTGCTACTTTGGTATTATGGAGATATTTGTGTTTGCTAAGGTTGTTATTCTTGTTACCCAAAGACAGGGATGTGTGTAGGAGTTGGTGTTTCAGCTGGGTTCACATGGTCAGATCACAGCCTTTTTCATTTCTGGTTGTATTTATCCGATTGTCACTCCTAGTAAAGGTCCGGTGGTTCACAATAACCTTAGTCTGATTATCCTGGACTTGCTGGTTCCTGTTCTACATCAGCAGGTGCAGGGATGCAGTGCTGAAGGTCTGGATAAGGCTGTCAAGGCCTGTAACAGGGCCTTGATCACTTCCCTTGATTTCTTAGCTTTATAGTGCAGGTGGCACTGAACTGGCCAGTTTGAAAACAAGATTATTTTCAATGATATTCCATTTACCATGTGAAGATATCCTAGAGTAAGTCTCCATACTTGTCCTGGGGGATTTCCACCAGAGCAAGCTAACCAGCATCTCTCTTTCGGGTGGTGGGCAGGCTTAGCAGGCCAGCCACATGAGCCATCAAGAAGGCTTTATCAAAAGAAGAATGTGAATTAACTGCTTGTTACTTTGCTGCAAAGCTTGCTTTGATTAGGAAAAGTACTGACCAAGGTGTACTGTTAGGATATGTATTTATTCATCCATTTGCTTACCAGGTGAGATACCGTCATCTGGGCTCCATTTAGGGCAGTGTTACTTACGAGTCTATTACACTCAGCAGAATAAAATACAATTTTAGAATAGCAAACTTCTATTCGAATAACTGAAGAAGACAATTTACAAATTACAACTTAAAATAATTTGCATTTTAAGGTCTAACATTGTTATGTACATATATGTTCACTGGCGGTGAATGCTTGTACACATTGTTGCTATAACATTGGTATGAGTACACATGTTATCCAGTATCACTGCTGCAACTGTATTTTTATTCATTGAGCAGATCTTCCTTGAAGTTGCTTTGAAAAAAAGCAGGTATTTGTTAACGTACTTCTTTGGGCAGACTGATTCAAGTTTCGATTTGGAGAAAGCTTTTTCACTGTTATTGTACAGAATGGGAGTCCATGAAGAGTTAAAATGTTCTCATTACTTGTTAAGCCATACAATGTGTTTTGTGCTGTAAATTTAAAGGATTGGGAAGGATATGAATGTTCTTTGACTAATTTATATAAAGATGCTGAGAATAGCTGGGTATCTTTACCTGTGACTAGTAACCAATTAATCTGAAGCAGTGTAAATAGATCATAGAAGGTTCTGGAAGTTTTGGCATCTTCTAGATAATTACGCTCACATATTTTATCAATGGCAGTTTAAAATCAGGTTTGTGCTTTATAAGGACTTCAAGACAATGACTGGTAGAGCATTCACAAGCTTCCAGGATGTGTTAGCTGCTGATAAGGAAGGTGGTTAGGAATCTCATAAGTAAGCTTCAGCTCTTGGAGAACTTTATATACTATTTTTCTGGGGTCTATATTAGAAGCACGAAAAGACATTACCGCGAACGCTCACATGAGCGAAAATGCCAGTAATCGAACTTGGTATTGTGGGGGGCTGCGACCCCACACCCCCCGCTAACTATATATTCTAACTCCAAGGTCACACTACAGTGAGGAAAACTCCTCACTGTACCACGACCCCACAAACACTCTTTCGATTCCCGGGATTTTCGCTCATGTGACCATTTGCGGTAATGCCTTTTCGTGCTTCTAATATAGACCCTTTTTTTGGTGTAATATCTAAATAACAGCATATGGTCCAAAAGCAAGCCTAAATCTTTATGTTTTGATATTGTATGGTTTATGTTCCATTCTTTGAAAATGGTCTATGTTTGCTATGCGTTACCCATATCCTATAGCAAAACTATGAAATGCTGTCCCTCCTTAAATTAGGTCTACTAGCAAACCTGAATTCTTTAAGACTTCACTGAAACAAAACCTGTTCTCCCATTGGCTATGTACATGTACCAGCTCTGACTATAAATAAACAATGTTCATAGTCTTCATACTTTTCCTTCCCATCTCTCTTATGGTTCAGACCCCTCATGTATACATTCAGTGCTTCCATCTTACTGAGTCTAACATGTGCCACCCAGCCATACATAATTTACTGTATCAGTTACCTACCATATCTTCTATTCATTCTTGATGCCTATATAACAATATCTCTAAGGCTGTCCCTCACTTTCAGAATCTTTAATCTGCTGCTCTCCATCTTTCCCTCTCTGCTGCAAAACTGCAATACTGTATTGTTCACACATTCGCTATTATCCCATGTCATCAACTGTGTTCTTGTTTGGCTTGCATACTTAAAATCTAACATCTGTAGAGCTAGTATTATCTATTTTATTGTATCACCTATTCTGTAATGTAGTTTTCTGTACCATTGCTGCTTGATTTCTATATTTTGATTCTGCAGCTTTATCATGTTGTTTGTTTTTGGAGCTTTTCTCCCTGGGCTTCTGCTGAAAGTGGGCTCAGCCTGGCCCAGTAGACCTCCAGGTAAACAAATGCAAATAAATAAATAATAAATAAAATATTTCTAATAGTGATAATTTTGTTAGCCTTATTTCTAGAATGCATATTAATTCTCATGGACTGGATGCTTCTCCCACTAGGCTTGTTATATCATCCTTGGAGATGCAGGGACAACTTCTTTATCAGATCACCACGTCTTGTCTTAGGCGTGGTGTCTTTCTATGAGTTGTACAGGAGGTTTTAGTTGCTGTAGTCCTTTGGAAGTCCAGCTTAGGTGCCAAAGAACCAAATAATTACAAACATAATCATGAACCTCTCCTTTATTTGTAAATTTCTTGAGAAGATTGCATATACGCAACAGGATTTATAGTTTAGTGTCAATAGCATCAACACTCTATTTCAGTCTGTTTTTTAGTCTAGGCACAATAGGTTCATAGGTAGGTACTAGGCTATCACCCCAAGGGCCTATGTAAGCCTAGCCAACAAGGTTCCCTGGCTTACACCACCCAAGAAAGTTATTTTCCTGTGCCACTGTCGAGCAGAGACACAGAAGTGATCCCCAGGGTGTATTTCCTATTTCTCATCCACTCATCAAGATTTTTCTTGAAGAGTGCTAATGAAGAACTTTGCTTGACATAGTTGGGTAGCCTGTTCCAGAGTATGGGAAGTCTCTGGGACAGGAATCTATCCCTCCAGCATGTCCTGTTTATTGTGCTGACAAGGTTTAGGTCCCTAAAGCACATAGCTCGGAGGGATTGGGATTTCTTTAGGTGTAGCATGTCCAACAGCTCTGGGTTTGACATAGCTTTATTTCTTAGGCAGAGATCACCTTGGAGTAGGCGATATGCTACGGAGTAAAGCTGCAGTTTTTGAGGCAGTCAGGGTAGGGCATTTGTTAGAGGCCAGTAATCCTCTTTGTGAGGTACTTCTGTGGCCTTTCCAGCTGCTGCAGATGTCTTGTGAGGTACATTCCAAAAGGGACATTGTACTCTATAATGGGTCTAACAAGTGTCAAATAGAGGGGAGCAAAGACCTCTTTTTTCCTGGATAAGAACCCTTTTATGATGAGGTATGCCACTTAGAAGGACATCCTGACTACTGTGGCGATGTGACTATCAAAGGAGAGACTACTGTCCACCTGGGTCCCAAGGTCTCTTATCACACATTCAGTGTTAAGTAGATTGCTGCCTATGTGGTAGGTCATGGGTATGGAGTTTTTCCCAAAGGGGATGACACTGCACTTTTTGGCATTGAGCTTGAGGCCATGGCTCTGACACCAGGCATCTGTCTCAGTGAGGCCCTTCTGTAGGATGTCCACATCATTTGGGGACTTGACTATGGCTCCTAGTTTGCAGTCATCTGTGAACTTCATTAGCCAGTGGCCTTCTGTGTTAGCCTGTACTTCAGAGAAGTAGATACCAAACAGGAGAGGTCCCAGGACGGAACCCTGTGGTACTCCACTTATCACTGCTTTGAGGTCAGATTTGGAGTCTGCAACTTTTACCATGTGGGTTCTGTCAGTCAGCCAGTTGGCAACCCATCTTGTGATGTAGGGATTTATACTTAGTTTAGTGAGTTTAGCTATAATTCCAGAATGGGAGATGGTGTTGAAAGCCTTGGCGAGGTCAAGATAGGCTGTGTGAACCACCTTACCCTCATCTACGGCTTTGGTGACTGCCTCAAAGAAGTCGATCAGGTTCAGGAGGCATGATCTGTCTTTCACAAACCCGAACTGGGTGGGATCCAGAGTTTGGAGGTTATCAGTGTCTTTGTTTATGAGTTCCTTGTTGATACCTGAGACGTACCTCCCTGGACTACATGAAAAAGGACATGGAGGAGCTGTCCAACCTTGTAGCCCAGGCAGGTATGACCCTAGCCCTGAGTAGCATCCTGCCATCACCAAGAATTATACCACAGTACAAGGACAAAATGATTGACTTCAACAATTGGCTAAGCTTCTGGTGTCATTCTAAGGGGATCCAGTATCTGTCTGCCTGGGATGACATGATAGATAAACCACGATGCTTTGCCAGAGATGGCCTGCACCTGTTGCCCCTGGGATTCTGGATACTGGCTAAGGCTCTAGCCACCCTATAGTGCCTTTTTTAGGCAAGGTTCAAATGACAAACTCACCACCGTGACAGGTACAGGCAAGAAGAATCTGAGGGTATTGCTACTCAATGCTAGAAGTCTAAACCTAAAAATGCACTCACTCGAGGCACTCCTTAAAATGGAGAACATCAACATCTGTGCAGTGACAGAGCCCTGGTTCAAGGCTCCAGAGAGTACCCCTGCATTACCGGCTATAATTCATGCCACACCTTTCGGCCACCTAACCTGGACCGAAACACTAAAGGCGGAGGCGTGTCCATATTCATTAAGGATATCCACACCTCCAGGCTAGTTGCTCAGCATAATGCATACGAGATTATCCAAGTGCAGCTAACTCTGGGCAAGACCGCAATCCAAATTGTAGCTTGCTACAGATCCCCCACCATGCCCCAGGATTCCCACTCCTCATTTCTTGATACACTGGAAAATATTAGGGTACAACCTAACACCCTAATAATGGGTGATTTCAACTACCCTACCAGTAACTGGGAAAACTACTCATGTACCAACTCTTGTGCTCAACGTTTTCTGGAATTCATAAATTCCAATGCCTTGAATCAACTTATCCACACCCCCACCAGGGGCAGCAATATCCTAGACCTGGTTATTACCAACATGGGCAACTGGTGCTCCACACCAGAGGTCAGTTCCTCGTTGGTCAGATCCGACCACAAGCTAATCACCCTAGACATCCACATCCCTCCTCCACCCCCCATTAGGGAAACCACAGTAAACAATTTCTCCAAAGCCAACTTCACGCTTCTTAAGACAGAAGTGGCAAACTTCATGACACTCATGCTGCCAGAGAATACAGGTATGACTGCTGAATCCTACACAAATGCACTTTATAAGCACTTACATGAGTGCATGTATCGTGCAATCCCTAACAGAACCAATATGCTATCCTCCAAAAAAAGGAAGCCAATCTGGTGGTCCCCTGCCATAAACAAACTCTACAACAGAAGAAAGAAACTGTTGCAAAAAAGAGTAAAATCCCATGATTGGAGAAACTCCCTGGTCAGCCTCAGTAAGAAGCTGAGATCCCTCATAAAATCCTCCAAAGCTAGTTATGAAAACAAAATCACCACTGACTCTAAAGGCAACCACAAAGCATTCTATAGCTATGTCAAGAATCTCAATGGCAACACTCAGATCTGCTTTGAGTTACAGCACAATGGAACTAAATATACAGAACCAACTGATATTGCCAACATCCTGGCAGATAGGTTTAGTGCTAACTTTAAACCCCTGTCATCCCCTAAAGGGCCCATCTGTATACCAAAATAATGCAAAGTTTCTGTAATCATGGCTGCACAGGTAAAAAACACACTATCCAAAGCCAAGAACACAGCATCCATGGGACCTGACAACATCCCAGGCTGTGTTCTACATGAACTGCAGAATGAACTGGCACCCCACCTAAGTACCATGTTCACTCATAACCTCACCTCAGGCTATGTGCCCACTGAATGGTGCACAGCAACAGTTATCCCACTCCACAAAGGGGGAGCCACCACAGACCCTGGAAACTACTGCCCCAATTAGCCTAATGAGCCTGGTCTGCAAGGCTATGGAAAGTATCATCATGGAACTTATAAACAGTGACATTGGTAATCTCCAAACTCAGGACCCCACCAAGTTCGGGTTTGTAAAAGGCAGATCATGTCTCCTAAACCTGATAGACTTCTTTGAAGCAGTCACCAAAGCCATAGATGAGGGTAAGGTGGTTCACACAGCCTATCTAGATCTCGCCAAGGCTTTCAACACCATCCCCCACTCTGGAATTAAAGATAAACTCACTAAACTAGGTATAAATCCCTATGTCACAAGATGGGTTGCCAACTGGCTCACTGACAGAACCCACACTGTGAAAGTAGCAGACTCCAAATCCAACCTCAGACCAGTGACAAGTGGATTACCACAGGGTTCAGTACTGGATCCTCTCCTGTTTGGTATCTACTTCTCTGAAGTATAGGCTAACAGAAGGTCTTTGGCTAATGAAGTTCACAGATGACTGCAAACTAGGAGCCATAATCAAAACTCCAAAAGATGTGGACATCCTACAAAAGGGCCTCGCTGAGACAGATGCCTGGTGTCAAAGCCATGGACTCAAGCTCAATGCCAAAAAGTGCATTGTCATCCCTTTTGGTAAAAACTCTGTACCCATGAACTACCACATAGGCGGTAGTCTACTTAACACTGAAAGTGTGATAAGAGACCTTGGGACACAATTGGACAGTAGTCTCTCCTTTGATAATCACATCGCCACAGTAGTCAGGAAATCCTTCTGCGTGGCACACCTCATCACAAAAGGTTTCTCATTCAGGAAAAAAGAGGTCATTGTTCCCCTCTACTCATCACTCATTAGACCCATTATAGAGTACAATGCCCCTTTTGGAATGTACCTCACAAGACATCTACAACAACTGGAAAGGCCACAGAAATACCTCACAAAGAGGATTACTGGCCTCAAACAGATGCCCTACGCAGACCGTGTCAAAAAACTGCAGCTTTACTCCGTCGCATATCGCCTACTCAGAGGCGATCACTGCCTAACACACAAAGCTATGTCAAACCCAGAGCTTTTAGACATGCTCCACTTAAAGAAATCCCAATCCCTATGAGCTACATGCTCTAGGGACCTAAACCTTGTCACCACAATAAACAGAACATGCTGGAGGGATAGATTCCTGTCCCAGAGACTTTCCATACTCTGGAACAATCTATCTATCTGTATCAAATAAAGCTCCTCATTAGCACTCTTCAAGAAAAATCTTTATGATTGAATGGGAGATAGAAAATTCACCCTGGGGATCACTTCTGTGGCTCTGCTTGACAGGGGCACAGGAACATAATTTTTTTGGGTGGTGAAAGCCAGGGTACCTTTTGGCTAGGCTTATATAGCCCTAGGGCCAATAGCCTAGTACCTACCTATGAACCTTTACGTTCCATGACCTTGCAGACCAGGCTCGTCAGGCTAATAGGACGATAGTTCCTGGGATCAGTGGTGGCTCCCCCTTTGTAGAGTGGGATAACTGTTGCGGTGCGCCATTCAGTGGGCACAAAGCCTGATGCGAGGCTATTATTGAACATAGTGTTTAAGTGGGGAGCCAGTTCGTTCTGAAGTTCGTATAAAATGCAGCCTTGGATGTTGTCACATGGATGCTGTGTTTTTGGCTTTAGAGAGTGCAGCTTTTACCTGTGTAGTTGTGATTACAGGGACTCTGCATTCTTCCTGTATAGATATAGGCCCTTTAGGGGGTGATGGGGGCTAAAGTTAGCACTGAACCTATCTGCCAGGATGTTGGCAATATCAGTTGGTTCTGTAATTTTTGTACCGTTGTGCTGTAACTCAGAGCAGATCTGGGTGTTGCCATCAAGATTCTTGACATAACTATAAAATGCTTTGTGGTTGTCCTTAGACTTAGTGGCGATTTTGTTTTCGAATATGGAAACAGCTCTTATGGAGAAAGATGAACATTGCTAATTAATCTTTGTCTTTTAAAATTTCTCCATAGGATTTGACATGGTGAACTTGTGTGATGGTTTTAGAGTAGTTGATGTGTTATTGTGGCAATAATGCATGGTTTGCTGCTCTGACATTGTGAGGTATTGCCAGATGTATCAGGAAAAGTAAGATAGTACATGTGTGGCATATGCCAGCATGACTGGCTGATATTTTATAAATAATCTTATGTCATTTGACTGTCACATTAATTTGTACAGATGCTTGTATTAAAAATGTATTTGTAAAAGTTGCTTATGTAAAAAAAATCCTGCAAAAAATCTTAACAGAGTTCTGAATGTGCATTGTGCCAGAGTCAGGTGACTAGATGTGATGTCATTCTATGACCAACTAAGAATGGAACTCTGGCAGCAGCGGTTTGTTGTTTGTTTTTGTTTTTCTTTGGAATCTGATATTAAATATCTATGCCAATTATCACAGTTCATTAGTTAGTAGTTGTGAGTTGTACAGTTCAGTTAGTGTATGGAGTTTCTCATCTTGCCTTCTGGAAGTGAGCATCTCAGTAGTACATCTTGCCTTGCAATATTAAGTGAGTTAACTAGGGACAGTTTCTCTTTAGTTTAGTTAGGAAAAGTACTGTGAGATTAGTTTAGTATTATTTATTTTTCTGCATGTGAGATTCTATCCAACTGTGTTATTTTATATTTCCCGTGACTGAAAACTCTGATATTTATTGTAACTAAACAGTAAGTATTTTCCTGTTTTCTATTTTTATTATCCATTATTAAATATTTTTATACCCTTTCATTGTGGATGGTCTTTTAGTGAATACGTTTAATATGCTGAGAGTACATGTGCTTATTTAAATGTCACTGTGGCCACTCCAAAAAGCCTTAATGCTTCGGTCACACTCTACCATTCATATCAGTATTAATTTGACACAGTATAATTGGTTACCCCTTATAAGAGCTTTAGACTATTTGGCTGGTGGCAGCTACCCTGTAATCTGGAGAGAGGGGGCACAGCTTGGTGAATCTGTGTCAGCCTTTCCCAGGTGTGTGTGTGTGTGTGTGTGTGTGTGTGTGTGTGTGTGTGTGTGTGTGAAAAATCAGATATTCAAGTGTGTGTGCCAGATACTTGGAACTGGGACACAGTACTCCAAGGTGGGACTTGTTTGAGATCTGGAGAGACAGTGTCCACTGTGTTCCATGTGTCCTCTTGGGAGAAACTGTGCTTGATGCAGAGAGCTACATTTGAAATATTGTATAAATCCATTCCTGTGTTTTAGTGACTGCCTCTCACCAGTGTCAGTGGTGAGGATTGAGGCTCATTGATCACTGCCCAATGGTAAAAAGAGGCCGTCACAGCTACTATCAATCCAGATCAACTCAGGTGTTATCAGGGTCAGTTCTTATTTGCCTTATTCTCTAGCAATGGATACTGATACATTGAATTTTAGGTCCACTGCTGTAACTGTAGCCAAATGGTTAGAGTGACAGCCGTAGGTGCATGGTTCGAATACACAGACTGTTTATTTTAGCTACATATGTATCCCAGAGACTACCCTGTCTATGGAACGGGCTCCCCATCCATGTGAAGCAGAATTCCTCCCTAACCCAATTCAAGTGCAACTTGGACAATTGGATGGGAAAAAGAAATTCATCCCTGGTTTGGCACCTATGTCTCTAATGGACACAGGTAACCTGTAATTGGTTCATCTTCCAGGCCCATTATTATACTTATCAGTGGTTGCAGAACTTGTCAGAAATTTGGGATGCATGCCTAAGCTTAAAAAGGCCCTTGTTGTTGTTAGCCTAGTAAACACCTATGAACCTAAGTGTATTAGCTGTCCAACATTTAATGACTGTGTTTTGCTTATCTGTATAATTATTCTTTGTCTATTTGTGTATGTTTATGTCTTTCTTGCATTATTTTCTAGCTGTTAAGCATCTAAATAAAGTTAAACTTTACTACTCCCGTATGCATTTAGTACATATTGAATATGTGGTGGTCTGGGATACAATAAATGAAATATCTGGTACTGTGGATTTTAAGAGTGAGTTTTGTGATGAGTAGTTATACCACTCTTCATTAGAGTCCTTATATATTATGTTATATTCCATTTATTACACTCCAGACCACCAATATATTCTAATTATCAGTTTTTTTATCAATATTCTTATTTCCATTATTCTCAATGGGTGCAGTTTTGAACTTTTTTATTGTAGGTAAAGTGGGATGGATGTAGTAATCTCAGGTTAGCTTAGGACAAGTTTCACTTTCAGCGTTTTAGTGTAGGTGATCACAATAGTGATTTTCTTTGGTAACTTTTCTGAATATTTGGTATTATTTTTATATTTACTGATATTTTTCTTGTTCTGCTACCATTTTCTTTGAATTTTATGATAGTTGTGTAATTATTTGATTTGATTTTTAATGTGTCTTTTTATATATCTTCCTGTGTTCTGATTGTCTGATTTTTTTAAGATTTTTTAAGAATTATTTTTCTTATTCTCCCTGTTTGTTTCAATTTTTCTTTAATTGATATTTATGTGATTTGGTTTGGTTTAGGAGTGGAATACTATATTGGTTGGTTGTTTGGTAGTATGTATTTTAGATTCTTGTATGTTTAATTAGTTTACAGTTTTTCACAGTACAGTGAATGAAAGAGAATGCATTTTTACAGCTTAACTCAGTCTTTAGGTTTCTTTTCTCCCTACAGTATGGTTCCAGTATTGTGTAGGCACTAGAAATCTGCTTGTGATTTTTAAAACTTTCATTTCCTTGACTTGGAATCAAAGGAAGGGAAAGCCCACCATTTTATTTAAACTTAACTTCTCATATACTTTGCAGAGGAATTTGTCTCCACCTGCATGACATACCATAGACACAGATAAATCTGTAGTTTACCCTGTCAAGTACTGCTTTTAGTCTTAGATGGGCAATTAATCCTGCTAATGTCAGAAGCACAGTAGCTGCTGTGAAAAGCCAGAAAGCTGTGGAACTGTTTTCAACTGTTTTTATTGCAGAGAGGAGGAAAACTTAACACTCCCATTTCATAGCCAAACAAATAAATTAGATCAGTCAGGGGTTTAAAGGCAGTTGTTACCTCTTCTGACAAATTTATATAAGCGGCACCACAGTACTGAAATGCTAAGCTTTAAATGTTGCTAGTTTCCCTCAAAAAATGATTATTTTCAATTAAAATAACATTTACATAATATTTTTAAATATAATTTTAAACAACTATATACAATATTTACAATGGCCTGGCTTTCAATTATATACACTGTATGTTATTAAATATAGAATTAACAGATCAGTTATCAGAGATACAATATTGATTATTGCAGAGTATCCAACAAAGATATAACTTTCTTCCAAGGATTATTTATCAATGGCCTGGGATAGATTCGTAGTTCTTTGATTTTTATTTCTATTGATGCAGTTGTCTTCAGTAAAGTGTAGAATTCTTCCGAGGTCGGGGGTGTATTTGAATTCCACCTTCTGGTTACGCATTTCCTAGATATAGCAAGTATTGTCCATAACAAATACATATTTGTCTTATTCAGGTAGGGACCTTCATTTACATTTAGTATAATCAATGCTTTAGTTAACCCGTGATAGTGGTGCTGCGGTAGCATTGTCGCCTCACAGCAAGATGTTGTGTTCGATTCTCAGCTAGAGCGTCTTCTGTGTGGAGGCATGCGTGAATGGGCGTGCCTTCATTGAAGGTTGTGAGTCAGGGCTGGTAACTCGGCATGTAAAAATCCACTATCAAACATTAGCGGACCGGCGTTCCGCTGTAGCGACCCCTAATCGGGATAAGCCGAAAGAAACAACAACAAAAACATAATCAATGCTTTAGTTAAGGTAAAGGATTCCCTAAATAAAGCTTGTAAAAAATGATTGATCCAATTCCAATATGATTTAATTTTATTACATTCATAAAAAATATGAATCCAGTCTAATTTATTTGACTTTTCACACCTCCAGCAAAAAACATTTGTAGTAGTACTGATCTTTTTAATTCTACCTGGTGTTAAAAAATGTTGTTAGTTTATAATAGTTTATATGTTAAGTTAACTTGAATGTAGTGTCAAAGACTTCCGTGCCATTTGAGAAACGTCAGAAAATATTTTGTTCTTGTAAAATATTAACACATTTACCATTTTCACGACCCCCCCCCCCCATAGGACAGAACTGCAGAAGGTGGCAACCCTATCAGCTAGGTGCACTGATACTGTTCATAAAAAGGTCTTTTATGTTTTTTTGTGATATCCTTCGGGGGGGTGGGTTGCATATCTGGTGTACACAGATCCATGGTAAGAGACTCCTACTGATTTTCAGTCAGTACTTACATTGTTAGAGTGCATGATCATTTTCTAGTCCATAAAGGAAATGTGACCATTGATGGCAACCATAATATACAGCTGAATTTACTTTAACATACGTTTACTATATGCCTTTGCATTAAAAACATTAATATTGTTGGCTTGGATTTGTTAATGTTGAATTTTTTTTTTTTTTTTATTATTTTCCTTTTGATTGTTAGTGCTGTACCTTTGATCAATACATGAGGTTGATATATATGTGAAATTAACCAATGGAAGCATTTTGTATATATTGTATATAATGTGTGAATTTGTAATATGGTTGTGAAAAATAATAAAAAATGATTATTGAAAAAAAAAATAAAAACATTAATATATATATATAAAAAAAAAAAAAAATATATATATATATATATATATATATATATATATATATATATGGATCTACCTTACTAGATCGATACGTTAAAACAGCGAAAACGACTTCACCGACGCCAGAAGATCGACAAGGCAGAAGACCGACGGAGGAAGACACCGACGCTGAGAACACTGCGATGGGGAAAGGATGTGTAAGTATGCGGTAGTGACGGACGTTAGGGTGCGAGTAAGGTAAGTGTGCGATGTTGGCTGTCTGTAGGGGTAGAGGTGGGATAAGTGAGTTAGGGTTAGGGCGCGGGTTAGGTAAGGGTGCGAGTAAGGTAAGTGTGCGATGTTGGCGGTCTGTAGGGGTAGGGGTGGGATAAGTGAGTTAGGGTTAGGGTTAGGCCGCGGGTTAGGTGAGTGTGCGATAGTGACGGACCTTAGGGTAAGGGTTTGGGTTAGGGTTGTAGATAGTTGTGTATGTATGGGTTAGTGTTGGTTTGTAAGGATTTTGGTGTGCTTGTGTTATGTGTGTGGGTTTTGGATAGGGGATTTGTTTTGTTTGTTGGTATGATGTGTCGAGTGTATGAGGTGTCGTGTTTGTGAACTGTCGTGTTTGTAAACTGTCGATCTTCTGGCGTCGGTGAAGTCGTTTTCGCTGTTTTAACATGTCGATCTAGTAAGGTAGATCCATCTATATATATATATATATATATATATATATAGATATATATATATATATATATATATATATATATATATAGATAGATATGCATATAATATATATATATATATATATATATATATATATATATATATATATATAAAGTACATGTGTGTAGCACACATCTTACATGTATGTACAAAAATATGAGTGTGTGTGTGTGTGTGTGTGTGTGTGTGTGTGTGTGTGTGTACTTCATATCCTTTAAATAAAAACAAATCAACATGGAAATTTTGTGTAACTGTAAATGTGTGTCTATACATTAAACACACACACACACACACACACACACACACACACACACACACACACACACACACACACACACACACACACTTTCCACACTAAATAAGGACATTTATTTTATTTATTTTTATTTATTTATTGTATTTTACATTTGTTTGCCGGGATAGTCCGACTGGATACATATCCATTTACAGCGGAGGCCTGGGGAGAAACGCTCCAAAAAGACATTCAACAAACTGTTACATTTTTACAGTTTAAAACACAAAATAAAACACAAATAAAAGGATTTTTACACAGATGTAAACAAACATAAATACAGATACACAAACAAATTATTACATTTTTACTCAGATGGAAAATTCTAGACAGTGTTTTTAAGAATGATAGGGTATTGAATGACTAGTAGGCTAACCTGGTAGTAGAGCCAAGGAGATCATAGGATTTATAAGTTAAAGAAACAATAAAGTGTAGGCAGAAGTGCTCCATGTGCACTCAACATGACACATATGTGGTGGTACTGTCTATTAACTTACCAAAAGATCAGATGCCTCCCAAATGGAAACCACTTACACAGATAACAATGCAAAACCACATCACCTAATAACACTCACACCAGTATCTCAAGAAATAACCCCATAAGGCATAACACCAAAAAACTAATGTATTGGTTATAATTACCTATGTTATGAGACACATGGATGTTTTCCTCAGCAGGCTGGATAATGAGTGGGTTACAGTTAGCTGCCTGTTAGGTGCCATGATCCATCATGTCACTCAAGCTCTCAAGTCACTCAACCACAATTATCAGTATGACTCCATCATAGTCCATGTGGGGATGAAGGAATTGAAGCATACCTCACTGGACTATATGAAGAGAGACATGACTGAGCTCTCAGATTATGTGTCACAGGCAGATATAAGCCTAGCCTTAAACAGCATTCCAGCTTCTCCAAGGATGATGCCATAATACAAACAAAAAATTATTGATTTTAATAATTGGTTTAGCTTCTGGTGTCATTCCAAGGGGATCCAATATCTGTCAGCCTGGGAAGACATGATTGACATGCCAAACTGTTTTGCCAGAGATGGTCTGCACCTGTCTCATGTAGGCTTTTGTATACTGGCAATGGCATTAGCCACCCCTATTGTGTCTTTTTTAGGCAGTGTCAAAATAACCTACCTCCCAACATAACAAAATCCTCTCTAGATAAACTCAAGGTACTGCTATTTAATGCTAGGTATCTAAACAAGAAACTGCACTTCCTGGAAGCACTCCTCACTTTGGATGATGCTGACTTCTGTGCAGTCACAGAAACATGGTTCAGAGTTGCATAAAGCACCCTGGATATGCAGGTTACAATGCTTCTCATACATTCAGACAACAAACTGAGCATGAAAGAACCAAAGGAAGAGGTGTATCCATCTTCTTTAAAGATAAGTACACCTCAAGAATGGTCAAACAGTATGGCTGTCTTGAGCTACTCCACGTCCAATTAACTACAGGCAAAGCCGCCTTCCACATCATAGCTAACTGTATGTCCCCCACCATGAAACAGGAAAAGCATACCACATACCTGGACTTACTGGAGTCACTTGACATACAACCCAGCACCTTACTCACAGGTGATTTTAATTATCCTGCCATCTGCTCAGAAACATACATGACCGCAAACATGCTGGCTCAGAGGTTCTTAGTCTTTGATGATGCAAATGCACTGGAACAGCTAGTCAGCACACCCACAAGAGGTTCAGATGTCCTGGACAAAATACTCACTAACATGGGAAAGCATTGCACCCCACTCCCCCTGTGTCATGTTCTCTCTTGTAATACCAAACCATAAATCAGTCTAGTTGGATGTAATTATAAGACCAGAAAACCCATCAAGCTCAAAAACACTTAAGAATTTTTCAAAGACAAATTACTTCCTACTAAGTGATGATATAAGAAGTTTCAAAGCCCCCTCAAATGCGGATAAAATGGACTTCTATGCAGAGGTGTAAACCAATGCTTTGTATAATCACTTAAGCAGTTGTATAAAATTGGCTGTACCCAACTGGATTAAAACCAGATCTTGACGAAAAAGCAATCCACCGTGGTGGACCCTGAGTATAAACAGGCTATAGAACAAGAGAAAGAGAGTAATGTCCAAGAACAAGAGACAACTGGCTCAGCAGAGGAAGACATCTCTCTCTAGCTAAAACAAATACATTAGAGATCTTGTCAAGTCTTCCAAAACTAATGACAAAGCAAAAATAGCCTCCCTAGCTAAGGATAATCACCAGGCATTCTTTAACTATATCCAAAATTTAAAAGGAAATACTCAGCTATGCGCTGAACTGGTGTGGATGGCACCACCCATACTCATCCATAGGTAATAGCCAACCAGCTAGCTGACAGATTTAGAGCAAACGTCATCCCCCAAAGTATACTGCCACCATTCCTTGGCCTTTTATCTCAAGAGAGCAGGTCATCTCAGGACTCTCCACGGCCAAAAATACAACATCAGTGGGACCAGACAACATCCCCGGTCGCCTTTTAAACAGCTTAAAACATGATGTAGCAGACCCACTTGGACCGTGTTTAACCACAGCCTGTGAACTGGCTATGCTCCAGTGGAATGGAGGACAGCAACAATATTCCCTCTGCACAAAGAGGGACCATCAACGGACCTTGGGAATTATATGCCTATAAACCTGACTAGCCTTATCTGCAAGGCCATGGAAAAAATCATTATGGACTTTATTAACAAGGACATAGGTAATCTCCAAACTTGGGACACAGCCAGTTCAGATTCCTTAAAGGCAGATGATGCATGTTAAACATGGTTGACATCTTCCAGAAAGTCACCAACGCCCTAGACAAGGGAAAGACAGTGCATACCACCTGTCTTGACCTAGCCAACCCATTTGATACAATCCCCCACTCAGGTATTATAGAGAAACTTTCTCAAATGGGAATTAACCCCTACATTAACAGATGGGTAGTCACTTGGCCCACCAACAGGACACATAGTGTCAAAGTGGGTGAATTCACCTTTAGCAAAAGACCAGGCACCAGTGGCGTACCACAGGGTTCTGTGCTGGGCCCCTTACTGTTTGGAATTTATTTCTCAGAAGTCCAGGCAAACTTAGATGACCTGTGGCTGCCCAAGTTCACTGATGATTGCAAACTTGGAGCAATCAGTGATTCCCCAAACATTGTTAATATACTGCAGACAGGGTTAACACAGACAAATGATTGGTGCCAATGTCATGGAGTAAAGCTAAATGCAAAAACTGCATTACTCTTCTTCCCTTTGGCAAAGTTGACATCTCTGCGAATTACATTATAGACAGCACCCTCTAAGTGTAGACCCAGTGGTACATGATCTGTGTAGTCAGGTTGCTAGGAACCTGAACTTTGACCACAAGGCAAGGAAATTATTCTATGTAGCACATCTTAAAAGTAAAGGCATCACATCTAGATCTAAGGATGTTATAATTCCATTATACTAGGCCCTCATCATGCCAATAATCAAATACAATGCTTCCTTTTGCATGTACCTCAGACACCTGCAACAACAGGAGAGACCACATAGGTTCACCAATAAATTACAAGGTACACAAATCAAGTCTTATGTTGACCCATGCCTGGCTTACAGTTCAGTCTCTGGCCCGGCCCTGATGGAAATGCTACACATCTGTAAATCAAACTGCATGAGGGTCACTCACTCTAGGGATCCTACCGTAGTCTCTGACATGAACAGGTCATGCTGGAGAGATAGATAAATCTTCCAGAGACTGCCACTTTTCTAGAACAAGCTTCCATTTCTCGTGAAACAGAGCCCCTCCCTGACCCTCTTCAAATGAAACTTTGATCAATGGATGGATGACCTCAAATTCACTCCTGTGGTGGCACCCATGCCCCTCCTGGAAATATGAAGTCATTATTCACTACCATAGACCTGTACCTCTGCAAACTTCACTCACCTAACAATCAATTGGGACAATTCAGGATAAACTAATATGACTAGGATTGTAGGTCTGTTAGCCTAGTAATCTTCTATGAACCTATGAATGCATACAGTTGCACACAAATATATACATACACAGATGGGGTGTGTACATGCATGTGTGTATGATTTAATTGTCACCATCTTCATCAACCTCCTTTCTCCTACTTTCTCCATGCCCCAAATCTTTTTTACCATACTAGTTGTTAGGCTGAACTGCAATGGTTGTTCCATTCCAAACTTTTGTAGGTTTAGTATGTTTTCCTACTATCTTAGGACAACAAAAGTGATGCAAATATAATTAGCACCCCACCCTTTTCTTTTGTGAAGCCATAAAGCATTCACTTGCTGATTCCTAGTCATTTAGAGAGCAGTAACATCTTACAGCACTGTGAATTGTGCAATATGGATGCACAGAATTCATTATTTATAATAAAGTTAACATAATAGAGTTAAGCATTATTAATGTATACATGCTAGTAAATGTTTAATGTTTTACTTATTCACTGTCAGAGATTGGCTATGTGTTGCACATGCAATCTTTGTCAAGTCAGTATTTTTTTCTAAGCATTTATTACTTTGTCAGTACAGCCCGAGTCATGGCTGAAAGGGCCCTGGGACCAGTTCACTTTCCTGGTTACCAAAGTATAAATAAATGTGAAATAGAAAAAAAGGGAGGTGAACATGACAGAAATAATTAAGGTACTGGTAAAACACATTTTAATGCTGCATCATTCATGAGAGAGAGAAAAATAACTTCCCACTGAAGGCACTGGGAAGTAGCAGACAGGCTTACTTGAGAGTCCTTGTGAGCAATAGCTGTTACCTGTACATGATAAAGCAATGAACATTTACTACAGTGAGAGTTTTCACACCTTAGGATGAAAGTGTGGGAGAAGGTCTGTCAATTCTTTTTATAAAATAATCCCTTTACAAAAGCCTGCTATTGACCTACTTTTGCTGGAAGTAGCTAACAGTTATTTATAGAGTAGGACAAAGTTCTGACAGGCGCATAAATGAGGCTCAGCCAGGGGAAACATAGAAGTAGCTGTCGTACAGAAGGCGTGTTAGTTGACAGTGCCTCAAAGTCCTGCCATTCCATCTTAATGGCATGAGAAAACAACTCCACTTCCTTATGTCTAGCATTATGGAAAGAAGGAGTGAAAGTGAGAACGTTACCAAGGCAGGCCCCATCATCCTCCATTTTGTGGGAAACAAATTAAAATTGTAAAAGAAGGCACCTGGAGTGATTCTAATGCATTAAAATAGCTCAGAAAACAAAGAAACAACATAAAAACATGTTTTTGAGTTCTAAGGTGTTTTCCTTTAACTTGTGTGCACGTGCATGTGTATAATTTAGGATCCGTATTGAAAAGTTGAAACTCACTTTTTCCACTTCTCAGTATAGCTAAAAGAATGCATTGACACATAGCAATATGTCAAAAAACATATGCATACATATAAAAAATACATAAACCAGTTATTGAAACCGGCAACTATAAAAAAAAAAAAGAAAAAAAAAACACTTTTGCTGGAGGGCAAGCCCCATCCTTGAAACTTATAGGTTTATAAGTAAGTTGTCCTTGTGGGCCATTTTGCCTTGCAAAGGAGGGAATCAAACCTTGTACTATATGGCAGTGAGGTAAACACTTTAGCCATTATACCAACTTCCAACACTTAAAACTATACCTGATGTAACTGACACTTCAACTGGCAATGGAAAGGTTATTTAAAAAAAAAACTACTGTTAAACAGCAAGCAAGCTATAACGTATGGTAACTTAATGCAAGCAATGAATTACAAACAATCATTTACACTGATGAAAAATGTGGAAATAGAACAAACACATTTTGTATAATGCAGAATGGACTAAAAATCAACAACTTGTGTTTCAACACCACGCTTATATATATATTTGTGTGTCTGTGTGTGTTTGTTCCAGGACATAGTCACTTCATCTAGCTCCTTGTGCAGTTTTCCAATATAGGGCCCTACCACATCAGCTCTTCAAGCAAAAAAAAAGGACTTTGGGTTATACTGTATCATTTGTACATATTACACTACTTTCTACAGCTGATCTGCACCCCCAAAAATGGTACAGAGCAAAATATCGAAGGAGCTACACTTCTGCCCTTTTCAATGATGCCCCCTAACACTTTGCGCCTGGGGTGGCTGCCCCCTTCACCCTACTCATTATGCTATTGAGTGCTAGGAATTAAGCTGACTGTCATTAAAGTCAACATCTGTTTATTCAACACAATTTGGTCAGCTAAATAGATGGTCGACGGGTGTTCAATATCGCTACATTACTGAGGGTGTGGAGTATGTGTTTCCCCTGTATTATGCATTCTTGGAGTTAGAAAATAAAATCAGCAGGAGATGTTGGTTTGGGGTGAAAACCTACTGCTCTCCTTACTTATATGTGCTAACCCTCACATAATTCTACCTCTTCTCCTAACCCTGCCCTTAACCCTAACCCATACACATTTTGTTACTGAAAATCCTTTACCTAACAGTCAATGTGTGATTTGGGTTTTGAAGCCAAAGTTTAGTGATATTGGGAGAGAAACTGGCAATGTTTTGTTGTAGTTCCCTCTATATATATAAAGTGTGTGTGTGTGTGTGTGTGTGTGTGTGTGTGTGTGTGTGTGTGTGTGTGTGTGTGTGTGTGTGTGTGTGTGTGTGTGTGTGTGTGTGTGTGTGTGTGTGTGTCTCTGTGTGTGTGTGTGTGTGTGTGTGTGTGTGTCTGTGTGTGTGTGTGTGTGTGTGTCTGTGTGTGTGTGCGTGTGTGTGCGTGTGTGCGTGTGTGTGTGTGTGTGTGTGTGTGTGTGTGTGTGTGTGTGTGTGTGTGTGTGTGTGTGTGTGTGTGTCTGTGTGTGTGTGTCTGTGTGTGTGTGTGTGGTGTCATTCATTTGACTGAGATGCACATAGTCAAAAATTGTAGATAGTGTATTATATATTTATTTATTTATTGGCATTTGATTACTGGGAAAGTATGACTGGGTAGGAGCCCATTTTCAGTGGAGGTCCAGGTAGAAAAGCTCCAAAATCTTACAAAACATTTTAAGAACAATAATTTTTCAGTCTTTAAAAATAATACAAAAAGCAACTACAGTTTAAATAATTATACCAAATTAGACATAATATGAAAACATTGGTTAAGAACAGGTATGTTATATAATAATGGTTTAATAATTAGAGCAATTTTAGCCAGTTTATAGAGAAATTAAAGGCAAGTTAGTATAATAAGTTAATATAATAAAAACAGGAATTGCAATATAAAGTGAGAGAAAAGCAGGCTTAAGGTATGCTTAGAGTGAAAGGTCGGGGAGAGAAACTGATAGAAGTAAGGAAGTGAGTGAAGAAGGGAGAGTAAGGAGATGTAAGGTACCAAGAGGTATTTGTTCACATTTAGAGATATAGTTTATCCTGGTGTTAAACAAGAATGGAACTAGCGTTTGGCTAGGACGTCTTTCAGAATGGTTTTCAAGGATGCAAGGGAGGGTATTGACCTGATGAACAGAGAATAAGGAGTTTCAGGACTTAACAACATGGTACAAGTACAGACAGTGCCCAGCAGATTTGACTGACAGTAGTTTTTGGTAAATGGATCATAATGACTGACTGGGAACATAGACATGTAAAATGTTATTTAGCGCTGGACAGGCAGAAGGATGCTGGATAATTTTATAAGTGGTAAGAAGTTGTGTACATGTCAGTTGATCAGACAGTTCTAACAAATTTATATTTTTTTAGTGCTAAGCAGTGGTGGGTTCTGAAAGGGGTTTATGCTGCAAGTTTAGCAACTTTGTTATAGCATTGTTCATGTTTTGATTTTAGTGATGACTGAAAGTTAGTAAGGATGGGAGTACCAAGTCATTTGTTTCAGTGAGGCCCTCTTGGAGGATGTCCACATCACTTGGGGAACTGATGACCATGCCCAGCTTGCAGTCACCTGCAGACTTGGTCAGCCATAGCCCACTGGTTTTGGCCTGCACTTCAGAGAAGTATATCTTGAAAAACAGAGGCCCCAAGACTAATCCCTGGGGTACGCTGCTTGTTACGGGTCTGCTGCTTGAGGTGGCTTCCCCTATTTTGATTAGGTGGGTTCTATCAGTGAGCCAGTTTGCTACCCATCTGATAACATATGGATTGATACCTAGTTGAGTGAGTTTGTCTACTATGCCCGAGTGGGGAATAGTGTTGAAGGCCTTGGTGAGGTCAAGGCAGGTGGTGTGCCTACCTTGACCTTACTAATTGTTTAATTTCTCTGAATTCTGTCGTCACTGATTTTGATTATTCTTTTCTTTTAGAATTCTTTAAATGGGGATTCCTTAAAAGAGTATGTCATTAATGATTTAATAAAGTACAAGTATCTTGAACAGTGTACTAAATGATATGTATATATATATATATATATATATATATAGAGAAAACACCTGATAACACTGGTGACCTCTGTTCCTCATGTCAAAAGTTTGATGGTTTGCTTACTATAATAAGTAGAAAATCTAGAATTACTGACATTGATTGCACTTGTGTAACTGGCACATAGGTTCATAGGTTGGTACTAGGCTATCGGTCCTAGGGCCTATACAAGCCTAGCCATAACAATTCCCTGGCTATTTCTTCCCATGATATTTACTTCCCTGGACCCCTGTCTAGCAGGGCGACTGATGTGATCCCCGCGGTGAATTTCCTATTTCCCATCCAATCGTCAAGGTTCCTTTTGAAGAGGGATCCACATCTTGGAAAACTGTTGTTACATTAATGACTGAGCTGACAAGACAAATAATATTAAGCAAAGTGCAAATAGAACACATTTAGGAAAGGAAGTGTCTACTATCTGTAAACATCACTCAACCCCTCTTAAGCATGATAAGACCAATTACAACTCGGAAATTCAGGATTCAAATATTCAATAATCTGAGGACTTAGAGTATGTAGAAGAAAAAAAGTAGGAAAGGAAGTAGTTCGCAACAAGTAAGGTAAAAAAGAAACTGATTAATATATATAAATCAAAATGATTATATACTAAAAAGGGCATTGCTTTTTATATAACACACATTACAGGGAATGACAACATTGTGTGATCAGAAAACATTCAGTCTGCAAAAATAGCATTATTTTCCCAAGAGTAGTTTTCGTTGCCTCAATGAGAAAGATTTTTAGTTCTGTAAAGCATCCCTAGTTTTTGATTAGTTTTTCTTATGAAATTTTGTTTATGTACGTCAAATTTAAGATTATCATTTGCTATCATCCCTAATAATTTGCTATGAGAAGCAACTTCAATGGTTGTATTATCAAGGTACAGGACTTTACATTTTGTTTTTTCATCAAATAGGGATTTGGGGCAAAAAAGTAGTAGTTTTTTTTTAGGGTTGAGCATAAATTGTGAGTTAGATAGTCATATTTCAATGGCTGTCAAAAATTACTTAATAATTCTTTTGGAGGTGTCACATTGTTAGATGTGCAAATGAGTGTGGAGTCATCTATGTACTGTATTAGGTAGGCCTGTTGTGTGGAAGTCTGGATGTGTGGAGGATGTTGGTGCGACTGTTAAAGAGCAGGTGACCAAGGACAGAGCCTTGTGGTAAACCGGTGGTTACTGGGAGGTATGCAGAGTGGATGGCATACTTTTCAACTGTCCAGATTTTCACAGACTGTTCAGATTTATCTCATATTTTTGGTCTGTTCTTCATAAAATTTGTGGTTTTCTGGCAAATCACTGAGGATTGAAGTCAATAAACAAAGGAGTTACATTTGAGTTCCAGACTTCATATCCTTCAGAAAATGTATGCTAACACAGCTCCTATTATTTTAGCAACTTTCTAAGTTTATAAGAGCAATATTTGCAATCTGTCCCTGTTTTGGGCTTTGTCCCCCCCATTATTTTAGACTTTGGCCTTATTTCTTGTATTAAGATATTGAGAGGTATGGGGGTGGAGTGCTATTTTTACCAACTGATACCTATATGGCAGGTAGTTTTTGAACCATAAGAGGGTGGGCTAAGAGCGACCTAACAAGGACATTTGAAATAGAAGTTTGCTGTGACAGACTGTGTCAAAGGCTTTATACAAGTCAATAAATAAGGAGGAGACTAGTTTACTGTTATCTCTAGCTTTGTTGACAGTATCTATACAGGTGACAAGTGCAGTGTTAGTACTGTGGGTAAAACAGAAGCCATGTTGTGTGAGGTATAGGAGTTCTTCCTGCAGGAGATAAATTAGCAATTGTTTCTGAATGTGTTTTTTTGGAGAGAGAGATGACAAGACTGCTATAGCTCTAAAGTAAGTAATGTCTGTTGTATTTCCTCCTTTGTGAAGATGGATAACGTGTGACTTATTCCAGAGAGATGGAATGTTGAATTCCTGAACTTACCTATTTATAATGATTGAGACAGGGTAGGCAATGCTATTGGCTGCTATGTTAAAGGTACTCACTTGGAAAGTCATCAGCTGAAATAGAGCATGGTTGGAGTTTAAGAGTACTTTTATATAGGATGTGGACACAAGACTGAAGGTGAAAGTGGATGTGGTGATACGTGGCTGTTGGGTAGGGCTAGGATGTTGGGGAATACTTGGTTAGAGATGCTATACTAACTACAAAGCAAGAGTTGAATTGTATTGTGGTTTTGAGTGATGAGTTATTGGGAGACGGGTTGAGGCTGAATTTATGGCCAGGATACAAAATTTCTTTAATGGCTGTGCAGAAATGTTTAGGGTTGTGTTTACTATTATTCTGAATGTTATTATACTGCAGTTCTTTGTCTTCATTAATTTGTTTTTTTTAGTATGATAACAAAGCATTCTGACATTTTCAAGATATTGAGGTGTTTTATATTTTGACATTCTTTCCATGCTTTTTTCTACCCTGTATTAGCATTCTCCTTTTTTCGGACAGCCAACTTGCATTATTTGTTTTTAGTCTTTCCCTTCTAGGAGGTGCACGGCTATACAGGATATTCAGGAAAGTTGTATTTCATTCATTTACAGGATCATCCAAGGGGTGGATTTTTATGAAGTTCCAGTTAAAAGATGAGAGGATAGCAACGAACATAACATTTCTTGGTTAAACTTGGAAAGGTTGTGGTTTGTTTTATAAGCTTGTTGTTTACATGGATGTATGGGATGCCTGGTTTCTCTTGGTTTAATTCTCCACGTCTTTTGGCTTTCTAATATCATGATGGGAATGAACCTGATTTCTAAGTCAAAGTATGATTAAAGTTCATGAAATTAGTATTGTTCCAATCTTTGATGTTAGGTAAAAGTGCTCTTTGCAGCGCCAGTAACGTGCCCAGGATTGACTCCTTCTGCAATTCATATGGAGTTACATGCATTAGCAGCATATCTAAGTAAGACTGTAAATTATTTTCTATGAGACCCTTTGGTCCTACTACTATTGGAACTGTCTGTGTATCTTTCTTCCACATTACCTGTGTGTTTGCCTGCAAATCCTAGTATTTTATGATTTTGTGTCTCTCGGTATGTAAGACACTGTAATCACTGGGTATAGCAATTTCAATGATCAATGCTACTTTTGTCTTCTTTTTATGGACTACTATATCTGGCTTTCTCAAATTTAATTTTTGAACTGTTGGTAATGGGTGATCCCATGTGATATAAACTTCATCACTGAAATGACAAAAAAAAACAAAAAAAAAACTACAAAGTATTATATAAAACAACAAAAGCCAGTGAAAACACACACTGATTTATTAGGCATAAACTCTCTCTAGAGCTTCAACTACAACAACCTTCAAGGAGTAAAAACAATTAAATAAACCCCACTTTAAATACCATTTAATACAAACACATGATCATTTCAATTAAATATTTAAATTAAAAATTTCCAATTGCAATCAATATTTAAACCAGCAGGGGTAAAGGTTCTCCATACTTAAGAATAAAACCAATTCCCTTATATAACAATATTCTTATCATATCCAGACATTCATCATGTAAAATATTTTTTTTCTAAAATAGTTCCCCTAAGTCCTGCTGGGTCACTTCTATGATATAATATAAAATGCATACCAAGGGGGACTATCAGTTTTGACATTCCTAATGTCCCTTATATGTTCCTGCAGTCTGACCTTAAAAGGTCTTTTGCTTTCTCCTACATAGAATTGACTGCACAAACATTTCAGGGCATAAACAATACCCTCTGTGAACAAAAATATTTGCCATTTGGCCTAAAAGGTAAACCATTATTTTTTTCAAAAGTTGTCACAAAATATTTACAACTAGAGCATCCCTTACACTGAAATGTTCCCTTCAGTATTGGCGCTATAATATAAGAGATATTATTGTACAGTTTATTAAGCCATATAGTAGTTTGCACATAGTGTCTATGTGCAAACTACTATATGGCTTAATAAACTGTACAATAATATCTCTTATATTATGTCCCCTCTTATAAGAAACCATATTGGTTTTACATACACTGTTTATAAACTCTTTATACTTTAATAATAAAACCCCAAAATACTTACTAATGCCTATAACTTGCTCACTGAAGGCATCATAAGTGGTGACTGCACACACTTTTCTATGTTCATTCTCCCCACCCTTATTATGATCTCTATATTTCTATCTCATGAGCCCTTTACTTTACATCTGAGTTTCAGATATTAATCTATCCAAAGACTTCCTAATGACTTCTCTATCATAACCCCTTCTCAAAAACATACAAAGAAGTTATGTACTCACCATAACATTCCATGTGAGTTGTTCCATCTCGCCTTCCTTCATCACTGATGGGTTCAGAGCCGATCCTCGGCTCCGACACTGCCGTTTAGCAAAGCTCAAAGATTACCAGTAGCTCGAGACCAAGCCCCTTATCCCAGGATGCACTGCTGGAATTACCTCAGATCTTGTTTGCTGTGAGTACCATACTCTAGAAAGAGGACTAATCTCCCCAGACAGGAAGAACATTGAAAAACCAGGATGACGTCAGCCTCCAGGTCAACTGTCAGCCAGGTGGGGGAAGGAGGGAGGGACGTGAGAATGCAGGTGAGATGGAACAACTCACATGGAATGTTCTGGTGAGTACATAACTTCTTTATGTGAAGTTGTTCAATCTCGCCGTTCATTCATCACTGATGGGTAGCATCCCTAGCACCCTAAATCCTGGGTGGCTTACGGGAGTACATTTTGCAGGACCGTAGAAGCAAAGGAAGCCCTGTCCCTGAAGGCCTTGTTCACTTTGTAATGAGTGATATTATCAAGGGGTAACTTGGCTTGAAAGGCTGAAGAAGTAGAGACTGCTCTGGTTGAGTACGCCTTCACTTTATGCAACAAAGACCTATTAGCAGATGAATAAGTGTAGGTGATAAAGTCCAAAAGCCACTTAGAAAGGGTTGTTTTAGCCACTGGTCTGCCTTTTCTGGCTTCAGAGAAGGAAACAAAAAGTTGGTCTGACTTTCTGAAGTCTTTTGTTCTGCCAGATAATATCTAAGCTATCTGTGAACATCAATTTGTACAGCATGTATTTTAATTTGTTGGTATGGTTGAGGAAAAACACGGGCAACTCAATAACTTGGTCGATGTTTGTCTCAGAACATACTTTAGGCAAAAAGGATGGATTAGTTCTAAGGGATACTCTGTCAGGATGAAAAATCTGGGGGGCTTGACAGATAATGCCTGAAGCTCTGACACCCTGCGGGCAGAAGTAATGGCCACTAGAAAAATAGTTTTCCAAGACAGAAACTTGAGCTCACTAGATGATGCTGGTTCAAAGGGAGGAAGAACAATACAGGCTAGCATGAAATTCAAGCTCCAGGGAGAATAAGGAGTCTTCACTGGAGGCCTCATGTGAAGGGTACCTTAAAGGAAGGCCTTGGATAACTGGTGTTGCATAATATTTAGGCCATCAGCACCTAGATGAAAATTAGATATGGCTGCTAACTGGACCCTAACAGTCACAGCTGCTGCTCTTTCATGAAAAACCTCAGTCAAGAATTCTAGTATGGATGACAATGGAGCTTTGTAAGGGTCAAGGTTCTTGTTAGAAGCCCAAATGGAGAATCTCTTCCACTTACTATGATACAAATTTCTGGTGGAAGGTTTGTGGGAGGCCAACAAAATTTGACTTGTGTCATATGAAAGATTATGAAACCTGGCTATACAGGGAACTGGAACAGCCAAGCGGTTAGCTTCAGTGACTGCAAGGAAGGATGGAGGTCCCCTGACGGGTGAGTCAGAAGGTCCGGAACTGGGTCCAGGATCCATGGATCCTCCAAGAGATGATGGTAAAGAAATGGAAACCAAATCTGCCTAGGCCAATGAGGGGCTATAAGAATAACAGTCCTTCTCAGTGACTTTTCTTTCTGTAAAAATCTGGGTATCAACAGAATTGGGGGAAATGCATAGAGGATACTTGGGGGCCAATCGTGTACGAGTGTATCCCTCTGGGGCTCTCCCGGAGGGGGATCAGGGCAAAGTAGCTTCTGCATTTGGTGCTGATGTGGCTGGCAAAAAGGTCGCAGCAAGGCTGGCACCATTTGAATAAAATCCTGTCCACAATCTCCTGTTTTAGGGACCACTCATGTGGCAACAAAATTGCCCTGCTCAGCTTGTCCGCTATCACGTTGGATCTCCCCGGGATGTGCATTGCCAAAAGAAAGATCTGGGATGACACAGCCCACTGCCAAATTCTGAGGGCTTCTCAACAAAGGGAGTAAGATTTGGTCCTGCCCTGTTTGTTCAAATACCAGACCACTGACATACTGTCTGCCTGTATGGCAATTGTCCCTAGAGGGAGAGAGTCCTGAAAGTACTGCAATATCAGAAGTACCACTCTCACCTCTAGAATGTTGATATGCAAGTGTGACTCTTGATCCGTCCATGTGCATTGGGCAGTCTTTCCCTGAAAATGGCCCCTCCACCCTATCAGGGAAACATCCATGGTCACAGTGGCTACTAGAAGGGGGGAGTACAAAGGGATGTCCTATTGTGACATGTAGAGACATCAACCACCACTGAAGATCCCTCTTGCAAGAGTTTGTAAACAGAATCATATGGTTCATTGATAATTCCTGGTAGGACCACTGCGTGAAAAGGAGCCATTGAAGAATCCGCATATGCATCCTCACCAATGGAATGGCTAATATTGCTGCCGCCATCAAACCTAGTAGTTTCAAGACTTCTGCGGCTGAAGCTCTGTTCTTTGACACCAAAGAAGTGATGTTTTGGTGAAGAATTGATACCCTTTCGAGTGGAAGACGTACAGCAAAGAAAAGGCCACAGAAACTAACGAGGCCCAAAAACAAGGTAATATTTTGGATAAGGGAACACTAAGCAATAGTATAGATATGAATATATAAGAACATTTTTAAGAATTCGTTGAATAAGTCTCGAGCAGAGCTGGAAACCAAGAAATCAGTGCCACGGCAAACTAGATATGAGGTAATTCCAGCAATGCATCTTGGGATAAGGGGCTTGGTCTCAAGCTACTGGTAATCTTTGAGTTTTGCTAAATGGCCATGTTGGAGCTGAAGATCGGCTCCGAACCCATCAGTGATGAACGAACGGCGAGATTGAACAACTTCACATTAATAGTTTCCCCTGGCTCTTTCTCTAATTCCATCCCATCATTACATAATCTATAAATTCTTAATAACTTACCATAGGGGAGTGCGTCCAATAAATGTGGTGGGTGACAACTACGTCCATCCAAAAAATGACTGCCATCTTCAAATTTCTTAAGAACTTTATTTTACCATCTGACAAGCCTTGCAATTGGACATCCAGAAAAACTACTGAGCTACAATACTGGAAATACTACTGATATACAATACTGGAAATACTACTGAGCTACAATACTGGAAATACTACTGATCTACAATACTGGGAATACTACTGATCTACAATACTGGAAATACTACTGAGCTACAATACTGGGAATACTACTGATCTACAATACTGGGAATACTACTGATCTACAATACTGGAAATACTACTGAGCTACAATACTGGGAATACTACTGATCTACAATACTGGGAATACTACTGATCTACAATACTGGAAATACTACTGAGCTACAATACTGGGAATACTACTGATCTACAATACTGGGAATACTACTGATCTACAATACTGGAAATACTACTGATCTACAATACTGGAGTCCATCAAACTTAAGACTGAATTTATTAATATTTAATTTTTGTACAAATGATTGTACCATCTCATACCGACCCTTACACACAAGCGCCAAGTCATCAATGTATCTATAATATTAATATTAAATGATATTTAAGGTGGGGTTTATTCAATTGTTTTTACTCCTTGAAGGCTGTTGTAGCTTAAAAGCTAGAGAGAGTTTCTGCCTAATAAATTGGTGTGTGTTTTCACTAGTTTTTGTTGTTTTATATCAACTTCATCATTTTCTATGATGCTTTGTGGCTGATGTTTCCAATGCTTCTCAGCTACTTCAATATTGTAATGTATCCATAATTCCCAATGCAACAGTCTTGCCACATTATTATGCCTTTCAATATACAGGCCCTCTGCAGTTAGTGTATCACACCCAGCAACAAGATGTGTGACTGTTTCCAGTTCTGTTTTACAGAACCTGCATTTGTCTATTTCTTCCACATGTTCAATGGACTACGCAAACCAATGTGTATGTAGTCCACTGTCCTGGGGTGCCAATATTAACCTTTCCTCTTTTGGTTTAAATTTTTCTTTCCTTAACCATTCCTGCAACAGCTCCTGATCGACATGAGGTTGTTCCAGGAGTTTTCTGTACTTGCACGTACTGTATATTTATGCATTTTCCACATTTCTTGCCTTCACATCTGACCCTTCTTATATATTTTTTTGTCTTTTGGCACATTTAGTTGCTGCATGATTTTTATCTACTTCTGGTTTGATTTCCATTTCCGCTTGACACCCATAAGCTTCTGCTAAACTAAGGAGAAACATTATCTTAGATTTGTTCTCTTCATGTTTCAAAACTTTTTCTACGTTTGGGTCTGGTGAGGTCAGCAGATATGTATGGAGCCCTATGATTGCAGATCTATGGATGTAATCAACTTTAAAGAGGTGCATACCTCCTTCAGAACAAGGAATTTATAAGCTTGGTATACACGGATTTTAATAACTCATTTGATTAGCGTGAAGCTTTTGTCCTGTTTTCCTGTCCAACTGATCCTATACTTTCTGGCCCAGGCAATAACCCAAAACTTTAAGTTAGAACAGGAAGAGCAAATTGGTTTATAGCTTGGACTTTGTTCCTAGAAGTCTATGTTTTGAGCTCTTTTTTACCTCTTAGAATGATGACCTTATTATGGTGGAGGGGTTTGTATGCTCTTGTGATCCTTACAATTGTGTTGTCTGAAGCTTATTTCACTAACAGGGGATAGCTTTGGAAAATTGGTCTGAGAGAAGCATCCAGGTTAACAGCAATCCAGATTGCCCCCAAAATGGCTCAGTTAGAGAATCTGTGAACCTTGTCTGGCAAAGGGTTGTTGTGATCCATCCCTACAGCCAGACCTCTGAGTGGTGTTCACTGGTGAGGACCTGGTGGCCAGGTGACTCATACAGGCTAGCTAGGCTAACGGCAAAATGTTGCGTTGAGCTGCCTTGTGTTCTCATCATGCACGATGTGAAAGGTGGGGGTCAGATTTAATGCTAATCAAGTGGCAAGTCAGGACTGGGATAGATTACATTGAATCAGGCCATGGCAATGGAAGTTGGTTCTTAGGACATGGAGTCTCACCTCACTGCTGGAGAATGAGCCAGAGATTGTTTAGAAATGTAAAAGTATCAGCTAGGTTTAGTAGGTCTTCTATTCACATGCGGAACTGGTTCTGGAACAAGATAGATCAATAGGGTTGCTTTTATCTCACTTTGTAGCTGATTAGAGGAATGCCCTGAACAGGTATGAGGGTACATGCATGTCCCAGCTATGTGTTGTTCATATGGAGTTTGTACCTGTAAAGAAGAGGGCTGCTTCGGTATGACTACAAGCTGCAGAAAGAAACAAAATCTGTTTGTGCATATGCACATAACAGCTATTTGGAGTATTTGGCCTTCTTAGGGACAATGGTCACAGTGCTTGATAGTGTACCTCATAAAGGTTGCATAGATCTACTGGAAGATTTCAAGGTTCATTGGGGAATGATGGAGGTGTCTGGAAGAGGGTGACTAGGATGAGTGGTTTGCCTGAGTTGAACCCAAGTGCTGAATTATTTAAGGACTTCCATGAAGATTTCCCCGATGTTTTGGTTACCAACAGCAGACTATCAACTGTCTCCAATTCCTCTGATCATTTGCCAGGTCTACCAGACCTACCTTAGCCCACCCTGGGTTATACCCAACCCATGCCTGCAGCCAATGAGGAGCTGGAGGACCCTTGGACATAATCACATGGCTGATGAAGAGTGTTTTCTTCAATTTTTCTCACTCTTGCATGCATCTCGTACCACCTTAAGGATGGGACATGCACCAGGGTAGTTGAACCACAAGTATAACCTGAGGGCATGTGCCCCCTGCCCCACATGATGGACACACCCATCCTCCTCTGCCAGGGTTGCAGGCACCCAAAACTGTAATTGAACCTTGGTTTCTTGAGCCATAGTCAGGGCTTTATCCTTCTATGCTACAGCAGTAGATAAGGACTTCATTACAAGTTATGGATTGTCCATAACAGACAATAAAATTGAAGATAAGGATACTCATACATACAAACTGATAACTGAATAACTTGGGACAAAGGCCAGGGACTAACTTTGCAAGAATATCATCAGATATGAGACTTCATTTTCTGGAGGCTCACATAAATATTGATACTGAGATTTCACCTGCTCACCATTTGGCAGTGTATTCTTTTGGGAAACTAAGTAAGCAACTGGACGGACATGTGAAACCTGCACATGTAGTGAAGGTGACCTGTGAATGATTAGATTATGGTACTCTGCCTGATAAGCTCATTCCCTATCTTGAAAACAAGCTTATCTCAAATTTGGAGACATCAGAGATGTGGACTTTAGATGGAACCTATTTAAGATCTCAGTAATTGAGTCACTGACAAAGAAACGTGGCTCCGAATTATTTCGAAGTTTTCATGTAGTAACCTTAGAACCTTCTGGTGAGTACAAGAAGTGAGGGACACTGTTAAGCTAAAACAATAAGGCCTTCCATGCAATGCTAGTGGAAGGTACTCTGTGACTGATAAGTACTGACAATCCAGGAAAGCAACAGTCTCAGCAGTCATCAAAGTAAAAGCTTGGGTGTGGGAGGAGTTTGGAGAGTCCATGAAGAAAAACTTTCAGATTGCTTCAAAGTGGTTCTGGCAAGCTGTCTGTTTTTTCAGGACAATAGATGGAGTACTGTCCATACTGTTATTAGCAGGGAGGAAAAATGCTGACATTGACTGTTATTGTCAAAAGTTGAAAGGGGCTCTTTGAGGAACTTCTGAATTCTGTGGACAAGCCTTCTTCTGCGGATGTTCCAGGAGCATACTGTGAAACGGACCCATTTTACTAGATGAGGTTGCCTCAGTGATTAAACATGTTCACTGTGTAAGACTGCAGGACTGAATGAGATCTGCCTGAAATGCTAAAGGTTTTGAATAATATTGAGCTGCTGAGGTTAACCATCCTTTTTAGTCTTGCAAGGAAGGATGAGACAGTATCGTTGGTCTGAAAAAAATAGGAGTGGTGACCTCTCATTTTCAAAAATGAGTGAGAAATGGAGTGTTCATTAAGAAAGTATCATATCACTTAGCCTCCCTTGGAAAGCATATGACAGACTGCTGGATAGGACACTTTATCCTATAGATGTGCCTTTTATGCAAGAACAGCAATGCAGATTGCATTCTCTCTGTGGAACAGTAGATCAACACTTTGTCCTTTACAATGATGTTGGAAGGGTCAGAGGAGTTTGACAATAATAATTTGGGGGATTTGTATAAGGTATATGGTCATGTAGTCTGAAATGTCTTGAAAGTTCTCGAATTGTATGGGGACCCAGGGCTATTGCTGCTGCTTCTTGTATGCCATTTAGATCAATGTATTTGATGAATGAGAGCTGTGTCTGTATTCTTGGAGTTAAATCAAACACATTCATGATGGGCATAAGGCCCCATCAAGGTGGTGTCTTGTCTCTTCTCCTGTATATGATTTTCATGGATATGATATCAAGGCGCAGCTAATGTTTGAAGAGTATGCAATTCAGGGATGTGAAAGCTGCACATTTTTTTGTTTGCAGATGATGTCACCCTCTTATTTATTTTATTTTATTTTAGTTTAGTTTACTTTTGTTTACTGGGTTTAATCAAAACCCTTTTCAACATAGGTCCCAGTGAGAAAAGCTCCAACATATTCCAAACATTTTTAAACAGACATTCAGTAATATAAATATAAAGACATTAAGTCATATACATTAACAGCTGCACATACATTTTCTAACTAGATTTCATTTATTTGAAATAAAGGCAAATCATTATAGTATAAAATATACTTATCCATGAGTAGATGTTGAACATAGAACATTTAGGTTCATAGGTTCATAGGTGTGTGCTAGGCTTATGGCCCTGGAGACTTTGCAAGCCTAGTCCATAGGATTACCCTTGCATTGTGCCACCCGACCTTAGTTCCCAGTGCCTCTGTTGAGTAAAACCACTGGAGTGATTCATTGGGTGAATTTTCTATTTCCCATCAACTCATCAAGATTTCTCTTGAAGAGGGCCAGTGAGGTGCTCTGCTTGACATGTATGGGAAGTCTATTTCATAGCATGGACAGTCTCTGGGTTATGAACCTGTCCCTCCAGCATGTTCTGTTGATTGTGGTAATGAGGTTGAGGTCTCTGGAGTGTGTGGTGTGGAGGGATTGGGATTTCTTTAGATGTAGCATTTCTAATAGAGCTGGGTCAGACATGGCTTGTAAGTCAAGTAGAGATAGCCTCTAAGTAGGTGATATGCGACAGAGAATAGTTGGAGTTTTTTTAGTCTGTCCATATAGGACAAATGTTTAAGGCCTAGGATCCTCTTTGTGAGGTACTTTTGCAGCCTCTCTAGTTGTTGCAGATGTTTAGTGAGGTACATGCCAAATGGGGAATTGTACTCAGTGATTGGCCTAATGAGGGAAGAGTAGAGGGAGACAATGACCTCTTTCTTCCTTGATGCAAAACCCTTAGTAATGAGATGTGCCACATAGAAGGACTTTCTGACCACAGTGACAATGTGGTGGTCAAAAGAGAGGTTGCTGTCAACCTGTGTTCCCAGATCTCTTATAATGCCTTCTGTGTTTAGTAGACTACCATTGATTTGGTAATTCATGGGAACCGGGTTTTTTCCAAAGGGGATGATGACACATTTCTTGGCATTGAGCTTAAGGCCATGGTTCTGATACCAAACATTGGTCTCAGTGAGGCCTTTCTGTAGGATGTCAAGATCACTTGGGGAGTTAATAATAGCTCCCAACTTGCAATCATCTACGAACTTTGTTAACCAGAGTCCCTTCATGTTGGCCTGGACTTCAGAGAAGAAGATACCAAACAGGAGAGGACCCAGGACCAAACCCTGTGGGACTCCACTCATGACTGGTCAGCAGTCTGACTTCAAGTCAGCTACTTTCACACTGTGGGCACTACCTGTGAGCCAGTTTGCAACCCACCTAGTGATATAGGGGTTGATGCATAGCGTAGTGAGTTTTTTTGTGATTCCTGAGTGAGGAATGGTGTCAAAGGCCTTGGCCAGATCAAGGTAGGCTGTATGAACCACCTTGCCTTCATCCATAGCTCTGGTGACTGACTCAAAGAAATTGATCAAGTTGAGCAGACATGATCTACGTTTCACAAAACTAAACTGTGTGGAATCCAGAGTTTGGAGATTCCCTATATCCTTGTTTATTAGGTCCATGATGATGATGATGTGTTCCATAGCTTTGCATATTAGACTAGTCAGGCTAATGGGGTGAGAGTTCCCAGGGTCTGTAGTCTCTCCTTAGTGGAGAGGGATGACTGTAACAGTGCACCATTTGGTAGGGACAAAGCCTGAGGTGAGGCTGTGATTGAACAGAGCACACAGATGTGGTGCTAGTTCACTCTGTAGTTTGTGTAGAAAACAGCCAGCGATATTGTCAGGTCCCATAGAAGCTGTATTCTTGGCCTTGGACAGTGCTGTTTTAACCTGTGCAGCAGTAATACTGGGTGCCTGGCAATCTACTGGTATTGTGACTGGCCCCTTGGGGGGGAGATGGATAAAGTTGGCACTGAATCTGTCGGCCAGTATATTGACAATATCTGTTGGCTCGGTATAGGAGGTACCATTGTGCAGTAGCTCAGAGCAAATCTGGGTATTGCCATGGAGATTCTTTACACAACTATAGAAGGCCTTGTGGTTGTCTTTACTATCTGCTGCAATTCTGTTTTCATAGCTAGCTTTAAAGGATTTGATGAGGGATCTCAACTTTTTGTTGAGGCTGATAAGGGAGTTTTTCCAGTCTTGGGACTTCACCTTATTTCTGCATTAGTTTCCTCCTTCTGTTGTAGAGTTTGTTTATGGTAGGGAACCACCAGATTGGCTTCCTATTTTTGGAGGAGAGTGTCTTGGTTCTAGTGGGTATGGCAAGATCCATGCATTTGTGTATGTGTTCGTACAGTGCATTGATGTATGATTCGGAGGTCATGCAACTGATCTCCATTTGCATGGGTGCCGTGAAGTTAGCCACCTCTGTTTTAGGAGCCCAAAGTTAGCTTTGGAGACGTTTTTCATGGTGGTTACCTTTGGGGGGGGGGTGGATTTACAAGATGATTAGTTTGTGGTCGGATCTTTACCAGGGAGGAGTTGACTATTGGTGTAGAGCAACATTCGCCATGCTAGTAATGGCCAGGTCAAGGATGTTGCTACATCTAGTGGGGGTAAGAATGAGCTGATCCAGAACACTGGAATTAATGAATTCCAGGAAATGTTGGACAAGTGTATTGGTACATGAGTAGTTTTCCCAGTTAATGGAGGGGTAGTTGAAGTCACCCAGTATGAGAGTGTTAGGTTGGACCTTAATATTCTCCAGGGTGCTTAGGAACATGGAGTGTGAGCCTTGGGACATGGTTGGGGATCTATAGCAGGTTATGACCTGAATCGCTGTCTTACCCAATGTTAGCTGCACCTGAATAATCTTAGATGCGTTATTTTGGGCTACCAGTCTGGAGGTATGCGCATCCTTTATGAATATGGAAACACTACCGCCTTTGGAGCTTCGGTCCATGTTTTGGGGCTGAAAGGTGTGGAATGAGTTATAGCCTGGCAGTGCAGGGGTGCTTTCTGCTGCCTTGAACCAGGTCTCTGTTACAGCACAAATGTTGATGTTCTCCATTTTAAGGAGTGCTTCGAGTGAGTGCATTTTGAGATTTAGACTTCTAGCAGTGAGCAGCATGACCCTCAGATTGCATTTGTTTGTAGCTGTTATGGTGGTAATTTGGTCTTTGGAAAACCACCTAAAAAAGGGTGGCAAGAGCCTTGGCCAGTATCCGGAAGGCCAGGGGTGACAGATGCAGGCCATCTCTGGCAAAGCATTGAGGTGTGTCAATCATGTCATCCCAGGCAGACAGATACTGGATCCCCTTAGAATGACACCAGAAACTTAGCCAATTGTTGAAATCAATCATTTTCTGCTTGTACTGTGGTATCATTCTGGGTGATGGTAGGATACTGCTCAGGGCTAGGGTCATACCCACCTGAGCTACATAATCCAAGAGCTCCTCCATGTCTCTTTTCATGTAGTCCAGGGAGGTACATCTCAGGTCATTTACACCCACATGTACAATGACAGAGTCATATCTGTACCTGTTCTTGAGGGATCTGAGTGTGTGCATTATGTGGTTGATCCCAGCGCATGACAGGCAGCTGACTGTTACTTTCTCCTTATTCAATCTAGTAAGTGGGACATCAGTGTGCTCACTATTGAGTCTTCTATGACTAGTGTGTTGGGCATGCTGTTTTGCCTTAGAAGCTTTGGTTGAGTGTGCACTGTTTAGGAAAGTTATGTGTCTCGTGATTAGTGTTGTGTTGTGGTGGTCGAGTGTGTTTCTGCCTTGGAGGTCTCTGCTGTTTGGGTAGATTTTTATTGAGATGGTGTATTTGAAATGGTGTATTACTGATATTGTGAAACAGATAATAGATGATGTGATTCGTGCTTAGAAATTCAAAAAAAATGGAAGTGTAGGAAGGAGGTAGGTAGGGCAGTAAATGTTAATATTATAGTTAAGAGATGGGGTATAAAGTAGGTTTACAGATAGTTTATATGGCTATCATAAGGTTTATATTAGAAGTATAGAAGTGCATGTGTATGTGGGAGTTGAAAATTTAGCCTCAAGTGACTGTGATTTCCAGTAAACACCGGGCATTGGATTAATTCACTGCTGTGTATAAAGCACTTTTGGATGAAAATGAGCAATACCAAACCAGAGGTCCTGTTTCTGTTCCGGAAAGGAGTAGTGTACTATTTGCAATTGGGTGAGGGAACAAACACAAGTGGAGATACTGAAGTTTCTTGGGGTCTTATCAAAAGTGTAACTAGAGGAAAGTGAGGTACTGCAAAGTGCATTAGTACATCAAAGCAGAACTGTGGGCATTGTAATGAAGTGTATTAGTGAAATAAGGACTGAGTCTTTGGACAAATCTCTCAGTTTACTGGCCAGGCTATGTTCATCCTAGCTTCACTTATGGTCACAAGCTTTGAGTATGACTGAAAGGATGATACAATGTTTGCAAGCAACAGAAATGAGACTCCTTCTCTGGGTAGCTTGGCTCACACTTCAAGATGGATCTTGGAACTGGTGCTGTTCCTTTATGGTGAGAGAAGGCAGTAGACATGGTTAAGGCACCTTGTAGAGTGCCCCAAGTGAATCTCCCATGGAAGGTACTCCAGACCCCTCTTACTTAGAGGACATCTCAATGTAGACACAGGACATGGATAGATTATAGCTCTCATCTTACCAAAAAACATCTAGAGATCCCACAGGATGAGTTGTAGATAGCTGCTGGAACTACTGATGTCAGAAATACCCTGCATGGCTTGCTAACACTGCCACTCTAAGCAGCAAATGGTTTAGAAAATGAAATGAAATTGTAGCCATAGACAATGTAATCCATATGTTTTCCCTGGAAACCAATTTGCTTTCCATTCAAGGTGCTGCACAGTAACTTGTGATTAAGCATGTTGACAGTCTGGCTTTTATTTCAGATTTAGTTATACGTCTGCTGAATAATGTTTAAATGAAGTACATTTTAATCGAATGCATGATTTTTATTTGGAATTGAATTCAGCAACTTAATATTTTCTGTACCCCCTGCACCAACTTACTAATGCACACTAATCCTTACCCCAGCCTTGCTTCTTCTGATAAACCCAAACCTACACCTTACATTAGAAATGCCCTTTCCATAAGGTTTACTATCAAAATGTGGAACTGCACAACAAATTCTAATCAATTTGTCAAATATCCTTGTCGAATTTGTTAATGTCGCTTTAACAGAATGTCAGCAATCATCACTTTGACGTCCACATTCGAAATTATTCGAAATATGAGGGCACGATGTCAAACTTGCAGGCTGTTGTGGTGAAGCTGCCATGGAAATTGTAAGTATAAAGTACATGTTTTTACAGTTTTGCTGGGGATTAAGCCCCCTGCATAGCTACCACAACCCCTGCATATTATATATTCCAACTCTGAGATCACACTACAGTGAGGAAAAGGGTAAATTTCCCAATCCCCACTGTAGTGTGATCTCCAGTCAGAACATTCGTCTCATATTTGTGAATGTACACTACCATTTGCTAATGTGGATTCGAACATTTCCAGACCGGAATTACGGAAACTGGGAAACACGCATTCAATCATCCCAGTTTCGCATAAGTAGCATTCTACATTTTGATAGTAAACATTTCCATAATGCTAGCACTACACACGACACTCAGGCACACATCACATACAACAACACATATGCCCAGCATTAAATATAGCACTTTCCCTAGCCCTTCCTCTTTCCCTGACCCACAAACTGTTGCACACAGACACACACACACATACACACACACACACACACACACACACACACACACACACACACACACACACACACACACACACACACAAACACACACACACACACACACACACACACACATACAGTTTTTCTCCTAATGCTGAAACCTTTGGTATATCTGAAAGTTTTGGCATTAAAATTCCAAATTCACCCTTACCTTTCCCACATTCACTCAATATTCCTTCTATTGACATCTGCAGCACCCAAGAATGAAGCATTCAACAAATTATCCAGGCACTTCACTCTGTCAATTAACAGACAATTCAACAGAATGAAGTTTACCTTGCTAAGGATAAAGTTACTAGAACAAGTTGTGTCTTTCAACTTATCCCGGTTAGGGGTCGCCACAGCAGAACTCCGGTCCGCTAATGTTTGGTAGTAGATTTTTACGTGCCGAGTTGCCGGCCCTGATGCACAACCTTCATCGAAGGCACGCTCATTCACGCAGAAGACGGTATAGCTGAGAATCGAACGGGACAATGTCTTGCTGTGAGGCGACAATGCTACCGCAGCACCACTACCGCAGGAAAGTTACTAGAACAAGATAGCTTCTAAATTTGTGAAAACAAGAATGAAGTGAAATGAATTCTTTGATTACATGCAAAAGCCTTTGTTTTTTTTTTTTTTGAGATTATGCACCCCCAGTGGGGAAGAAAATAGAGTGAATAAAAGGTTCTGCAAAATCCATATGGTTGCGCTGTCATAACACTGATGGTATTTGTGGTGGTGAATTTTGAACCATTAAATGAACAGTACAGCTTTTTGTTAACTCTACAATATGCTTGTTAGTTTTAAGTCATTAAATAACTCTCAACCTTTCATCTCCAAAATATGGAACACTACTCTTTCTGATGTGTAATAAACAGACACAATGTTTAACACATGCAAGCAATTTACTAAAACTTTCAAATCAGAAGCTTATAGTATGGTTAGCAGGTGCTACTTTATATGTATTAAATGTTATTTTGATGAATTAATATGATTTAGTATTATTTACCATTAATATTATTTAAAATAATTCGTAATGATTGTGTGGCAGACCCTTTCAATGTCGAACAGTGTGGAACATGAACTTTTTAAGAGTTAAAATGAGGAGCATTCCTCATAATGAGGCACATTTCTGTGGAATGAACCACCAAACAGTACTATGTTCCACAGACTTGGGTGCAGACTCAATAAAGCCTACATTGTCTGCTAAAACCATGTGTGCATTATGCACAATTATGTATTCAGTAAGCAGCTCTACATGATGTGTGGGGCTGCAAAAACATAGTAAACACTGTGGCATGTTAATTAAAGCATAAACAACTGAATTGTATGCTACTCAACCAATCCAAGATGGAGGAGGTATTCAGCAAGATACAGTATAACGCAATCATGTAGACTCAGTACAGGTTTTCCATGTGAATTCTAAAACCTATTGGAATACAGCCATGGAAACTTCTGTACACAGAAACAATATCAGGGGCTGCCGTTGGTCTTATTCATGTGTACGTGCAACAGGCCCATGTCTGTGCTGCTGTTGATAGACTTCAGACAAGAAGAAGAAGGGTGTTTAAACCCCGTTTCACTTTCCATGGTCTGCATGAAGTGGAAATTGTAGAATGCTACAGGGTGGATAGAGACACACTACAGGAAATCTACAACCTCTTTCGTCCTCAACTGAGAGCAAGGGCAAACCAAAGGGAACCAATACCAGTGGATACTAAGGTACGTGTAGCACTCAGAATATTAGTTTGGTGCCTTCCAGAGATCAACAGGGGGCATGTTGGGGGTGTCACAGGCATCAGCATGCAGGCTCCTACAACAATTCCTGAATGCTATGCTACAATATGCCAGTGACCACATATATTTTTCCTGTACACCTGAGGATAGAGCCACAACTATGCAGGAGTTCTACTCTGTAGTACACTACACTGAACACCTGAGTGCCATAGACTGTAGGCATGTAGAAATCAAAGCAGCAACTTAGGAACAGGGAAGGGTATACATAAATAGAAAGGGCTTCCACTCTAGTAACTGCCAGGTCATGTGTAATGATAAGAGAATCGTCCAGAATGGGTGTGCTGGTAACCCAAGCAGTTACTATGATTCACATATCTGGCACAACTCTCAACTGTATAAGATGTTTTCTATGGGTGATATACCACAGCTCATTTACTGGGGATGCAGGTTATATACTGGAACAATGGCTGATGATACCCATCAGAAATGCAAACACACCAACTGAAGAATGCTATAATGAAGCACATGCTCAAAAAAAGAAATAACATAGAGCATGTGTTTGGCTTGCTGAAGTCATGGCTACGGTGCCTAGATACTTCTGGGGGAGCCCTGCAGTACAATTCCCATATATGTGCCAAGATTTTCACTGTCTGTGCTATGCTTCACAATATTATCCTGGGAAAGCAGCTTCATCAGGAACACCAAGGTGAAGGGCCACACATCTCAGCACCACTGACAAGGTCACTGCAAGCACATGCAGGTGAGGAGTCAGAGAGGGCATCACCAACTGCTGTGGGTGTAGGGAGATGTAGGTGTGCACAATATGCACTGCACACTGCACTCACCAACAGGCAATGGATGGCACACATGCTCTCCACCTAAGGGGCTAAAACCTTCATCCTTTGCACATACATACAGTAACATTAATGACAAACAATGCTCACAACCTTTACTTACCCATGTAATGGCTGTGTACTGCTAGCATCAGACAGAGTCAAAAGTTGCAACTGACAGATTTCCAAGGTAAGTGTTGAACCTGGAAGAAATACATACCTAAGAACACAAATGAATGGCATATCTTTGGATACTGTTACTTGCAAATGTAAGTAAGTATAACATAGGTGATTTTTACAGCAATGATATCAATATGCGACAGCAGTGACTTATGTGAATTCATGTGCCATCTATCAAGTAATAGGCCTCAGACTTCAAAGATTTACACATTTGTATCTCTCAAATGCACATATTTTCATGGAATGTCCACAGTTTGGCCTCATGCTTTTGTACTGGAAAATCATTAAAGACTGAATTTAGAAAATAATGACACACATTTCAGACTTCATATCCTCAGAAAAATAGATAGTAATGCAAAATCTGTTATTCTTTCAGCTGTCTTAAGTTTGTAAGCCCAGAATATTTAGAAATTCTCCCTATTGCTGGGCCTTTGTCCCACTTTTATTTATGGCTTGGTCCTACCTACTTTGTTAGTCTAAGAGGATGAGAGGGATGTACACATTGCTAAAACATGTAAGAAAGCAGTACAATTTTCAAAACAGCATCACAAACACAGATATACTAAAAACTAAGTCAGCTATGCATCGTAAGCATCAACTAAAAGACTTATGTATCCCTGAATCCAAAAGAAAGAAAACAAGGATATGGCACAGTTATCATCATTTGCAAAAGATGTTGGGAGGTTGGGGGCATGATGCCTAGGCTGACATAAAAGGTAGTGAGCGTATATTAGTATGAAAGACAAAGAGCAGACATTTGGATAAAGTATCAAATGGCTGCTGAGACAGAATGAGCTGTAAGCCTCACGAATGACCCATGTAACTGTTATATGTGTGTGTGTCTGTATGGGCACTCAAGGTGAAACTGGTGTGTGAGTGTCTGCAAGAACACAGCCAAGCTCTGTGCTAGCTGTACATCTTGGTATGTTAGACAGGTGTGAGCAGTGCATGGTAGTGGTGACAGTTCATCGTCATTGTCCCCGACCATAAGAACTGGCTCTGACAAGAGTTGCACTGGCATTCCATACCCTGGGTCAGATGCACTGCGAATGTGACTGTTATCTGCTGGATGAGCTGTCCTCACGAGTACGGCCAACATGAACCCATGGCCTACTACCTCTGGGTGTGGGCACCTCATTCACTGATGGAACAGTGGAAGTAATGCCACTACAAGAGCATGAATTGGCATGACCACATCAGCTAACATCAGATATGACTGACATACACCTACATGGATGCCATTCCCTCCTAGCAGATGCTTTATCTCAGACACTGCCCATTCCAACGTGTCATTCATTTGATCCATTGAATCTGTAACAAGGTGGAGGCAGTCACACATGTCAGCCTGTACCACATCTACAACCCTAAGCATTTCCTCAGAGGCCCTATTAGAATGTGCTTGCACCTCAGTGATGGCCCTAAACATACGTGGCATGGAAAGACACACCAGGACTAGGTGGAGAGTGGACAGCGGGGCTCATCCAAGCAAGCTTAACAACCCTCCTGTGTGTCACCTCACCCACACTTTGGCTAAGGCCAGAGTCAACAAACACTGAAGCTGCAGTAACCACACTACCCTGATCAAGTGTCTCACCCTATACCTGTCCAATATCTGAGGGCTCATTGGAATAGGTTTACGTAGGTCTACTGATATAGTAAAGGCAAAAGTTTTATTATTGCTGTTCTAATTTTCTTTATATAAAAATTAACATTAGAAAAATAATTGCACATAGAAATGACTATCATTAGCAGGTGCATTGAGCATACATAGGATATCAGATATAGATTAAATGTGTAACTGTGTGTATCAGTAGAATTATGGTTGTACAATTAAACATTTATTTCCTGAACTTTCCTGTCACACACAAACAAGGTCTCAGTTGCAATGAGCACTCTGGACTGGAATGACTGAAAACAATGCACTTGTAGCCCAACCTTCTCTGTGGCAACTGATATGTTAATGCTCACAATGCAGGTGAGCCAAGGTACTAATCTAGCAGACTTCCAATTTCATTAATGCTTGTTCCACTCAGTTTTATAAAATATAAAACAATTTAAACATTAAAATTAATTATAAATAACAATATGTATGTAAAGCACTGAAGCTCATATGAATTATATATGTGAGTGACTGAGGGTATACTGAAATTATATTTTTGTAATTATATTTGTCTTTTCTGACCTTGGATGGACTTCAGACTTCAGTGATACTCATACACACATGAATGTATAAACCAGGACTTAGGTCACACACGTACATGGTTAATCCCTCACTTTGTCATGTGTATTTATGTATAATTAATGATTGTCATGTGTATTAATATATAATTATAATATATAATTAATGAGCATATCTGACATGCATGTGGAAGAATAGGTTTTGTCTGTGTTGCATAGGTTTGAATCCCACATAGTAAAATTTAATTTTATCAGTGTGTAAAGCTACACAAAAAATGTGTCAGGTCATATAATTTAAACCCCTAATACATGTCTGAAAAGTTAAATCAACTAACAGGTACAGCAGCATCCAAACCAAAAACTAATTCCAATTGTCACATTACCCTTCTTAGTTCATGACCTGATTTCCTTCCTGTTTACCACTGTTGATGTCTGCTTAATGTCATGCAAAGTCAATTGGCATGGTTGTTTGCATTTGTGAACTGGCATTAAATGTGATAACAGGAATTGGAGGGTGAAAAACACTCATAACTGTTGCTATTTTCCCAAAGCAGACATGACTGAAGGTAGAAGGGAAGGTGTCCAATTTTTGGCTCAAAGGTGGGGTGTCTAGGAGTCCAGAATCTTTACTGGACTCCTATAAAGCAAACAAACCCAAAGGGCCCAACCAATGCTGCACCCAACCATTTATTCTCAACAAGCACTGCAATCAACCATTCCCATCCAGCACTGCAATCAACCTTTGTATTTGTTTTGGTTCCCTTTGTGTTTATTTGTTTGTTTTGATTCCCTTTGTATTTGTTTGCTTGTTTGTTTGTTTGTTTCAGTCTCCTTTGTGTTTGTTTGTTTCAGTTAGTAGTTTTAGTACCTTTTGTTGGTTTCCTTGTAAAGCACCACAGCTGAAGGCTCTTGCAGGAGGAACTGTAGCGGCTCCCAGTACAAGTCTGAGGCACAGAATAGTCTGGCCAAGGCTGTCTCCAGTGCAACTGACATTCTATGCACTGGAGAACAGTGTAGGTACCACTATAATGACCTCAAAAGATGCAAGCAGGATACACTCAACCAGTGGCTAAATGAGTTTAGGACTGCTGACATCCCACAGGTATGTAAGTATACAGATAAAGAGAAGTTATATTAGATAGAAAGCTGCATATAAGTAAGACTGACATGCATAATACTCTTCTCTTGTTCTCTCCTTTTCATCTTACAGCCAACTAGGAGATAATGTTGAACAAGGAAGCCATGCTTGATAGACATAGGCATCCAATGTCCCCTCCTTATCCCTAATCATGATGCCCCTCAACCTGTTGTGTCCCTCACTATCCATGTATCTTCTCTTGTTTTTCCTGCTTGACTGCATTCACTTCCTCACTTACTTGACTTACCTGACCCTGACAAACCTGTATTCTCTACTCAACATTTCTCTCTTACTGAAATAGAATACAAAAATGGGCATCTGTCCCACAAAAAATATTGTCCCCATACATAGCTCTTCACCTCACACATGTGTCTTTTTGACATACTTGATTTAGTCCAGTTGGCTATATAACATGAATACATTGTTGTCACCCCTCTTTGTTAATGTGACAGTCTGAATTCAGCCAATATTCTATACATATTTTCATTTTACACTGTTTCAGAAGTAAAATATAAAACCCCAGAAGTGAAGAGCTATGGTTCTTTCCTACCTCCCTCCTGCACATTCATATAGTGCTTTCTCTTTGTTCACCCCCTGCTTACCCCCATTTCACAATTTTCATATTTACCCCATTTTAACACCTTTAATCTGGTCACAAAATAAAAACATACACCCCACATATGACAGAAATGGCCCATAAGGAAGTCCTTCGCTTTTTGTTTCTGTGTTTGCATGGGGTTTTGCATTGTGCACCAATGTGGAGCGACTGTGAATGGCTCTTCATGTCCTATGGCATGGTGCAGTTAATTCTGCACAATGTAGCTTAAACCTGCTACACTAGGGAAATCCACAATTACAGCAAATTAAAGAATTATTTCATTACATTATAAAATACATATTTAAAAGTATTAGGTACAACCGAACATGAACCTGGGATCATCTGGGCTTAAAACAAATATCTCAGTCCATTTACACCTGCCACTGAGCCAGGTAAGCAGCTGGTGTATTTCTTACATGCAGTACTATCCAATTTGCTGACTGCTGTCCTTCTCCACTTAATGTATTTGTTTAGAGTAAAGCAAATCAATAGAACTCTCATAATTTTATCTGTGAAGCAGAGACCCGCATTTGCTCATTGCTAAACTACAAGCAAAAGGAGAAATCAGTATAAATGCTAGGTTAGACAATTTATGACACAACATATCCAATACGAACCTATCTGTGAACACCAAAGTATCTGTTAAATGTGCCTACCATAGCTAGTATGGATAAGTAAAAATCAAAGGCAAAAAAAACAAGTCAAATATTGTGCTATATTTCTGGGAAAAGAAATACATTTTTTCAAGCAAATGGCACCAAGATATTGCATATTACAGAAGGTTTTTGGATGACATTTGTATTTTTTGGAGGGGTAGTGAGGAGAATCTTCGTGAATTTTTACAACATATTAATAACACAACAGCTTTTTTCAGATTCACCCACAACATAGATAAAAATAAATTACATTACTTGGATGTAACTATAGTTAAAGATCATGAAAATCATTGTTTCCAATCTAAATTATACAGAAAAGGTTCATTCTCTAACTCCTACCTTCACTACAACAGTGGACATCCACACTTCCAAAAAAAGGGTATTATTAAAGGCCAATTAATTTGAGCTTCTCGAATGTGTAGTACCCTGGAAGATTTTAAGGAAGAAGTGAGAACACTGAAAACCTTCTTTTTAGAAAAAGGTTACCCAGATAAATTATTTGAAGATTTGGCACAGGAAATCAGTCAAAAAAGAGACACGTTGTATCCGCCCCTGTTAGGAGTAGGTACGGTCAATCAACGACAGACTAGAAGTGAAAATATGATACAAAGTCAAAGTAGTTTTATTTATACTTTTAATAAGAATTCTGAAGAAATTGAAAACACTATTTTTAAATACTGGCCCATTCTGAGTTATCATGAAGATATAAAAACCTTTATTCCAGAAAGACCACATTTCGTCAGGAAAAGAAACAAGAATTTAAAAGAGATCTTTGAAATGAAATATAATTTAGAGAGTAATAAAAACAAAAGGAGAGTAGGGACCTATCCTTGTGGTAATTGTAAGCAATGTCATGCCATGATCAACCAGGAACAGATTAGGATTCCCCTCAAGGAAATTTAACTTCACTGCTAGAAAATACTATAATTGTGCTACAAAAGGGGTAGTATATCTAGGGACTTGTTTATCCTGTAACAGTTTTTATATAGGAAAAACTGAACGACACATCAGGAGAAGAGTTTATGAATATTTTAATGACGTTGTGAAACAAAAAGAGAGCAATGCTTTTTATAAACACTCCCTGGTTTGTGAAAACATGAACTTGAAGTTCTTTGTATTAGAACAAGTTACACAAGACATTAGAGGTGGCAACTGGGAGACAACCCTAGAATATCCTGAGTTATATTGGCAACTGAAACTAAACTCTACAAAGACTCCAGGCTTGAACGATTCCATTAATATTATGAGTGTATTAAAAATGAGAAAAGCAAGGTTATAAACAGTTTTAGTTACCACTCCTTTTAAAGCCATATCACAAACAAGTGTTTTAACTCATGCACACACTTTTTTTGAACAAACACTTCAATATTTTAATTTTTAATTTTGAATTCTTAATTTTTATCAAATTTTAATTATATTCTACATTTTTTATTAAAATTTGATACGAATTATGAATTAACATAGTGAATGCCTTTAGCAAAGATGTCAGATGTGATTTTGATTATTTAATTAATGACAAGAAAGATTAGTTCGGTAAAAGCTTTTACTATATTACATTTTAAATTTTGAATGTATAAAATGAGTAATATCAAATCAATGTATTATTAGACGAATGCATAGCTTAACACAGGCACAATTCACAACACACAGTTTATATTTTATAACACTTTCTATTTATTTTTTTACCAACACGTAATTTTTTATATTGAAAGAGTTTTTTTACATATTTGACGTATCAAACTATGAAATAAGCATTTAACGATACATTCATTCAAGTTTTTAACTAGTCTATACAAGTTTGAGTGTACACAAACTAGTTTTTTCAGAAATGCTTTGATGAAAGTAACAGAGAACTTGGAATTAAATGTAACATCCTGTTACACGTAGTAGTTTTCTTTAAGATGTAATGTCAATCCACTAATCAATTAACTAATTTTAACATGTGACCAGTATGAATTTATTTAAAGAAGCGCACAATGTTGCTTAGTGATTTTCCTTGAAAAAACCCGATAATATACGGGTGAAAGCGCTTGGATCATTTTGTCTGTTTTAATAAAGACTGTCTGTTTTAAAGACTCTTTGGCCACTGCTAGTAATTGCACCAGGTTTGGAATAAGTTGGAATAAGTTGCTGCTAGTTGTGGGTCCTGAATTGCTGGGCTGTGTTTTCTATTCTTAGTATGGATAAGTACTTCTCAACTTCAAGTAAGAGTCCTTAAGTGTGCATCTTGCATATGCAAACACTTTGCCATCCATCACGCAAACCAGCTGCTTGGCAGTGCACCATGGAAAGTACTCCTTAGCATGTATTATTTACGTGTACTGCCCAGTAAGTCTCCATCCCATTAGAGTACATGTAAAAACACAACCAAAGGGAAGGCACTTTTTAAGGAAAAAAACACTAATGTACACTGTAGTCACGTGTTGCCAACACCCATGCAGTTGAAACTTGGTCTCTTAGTACTTCTTCCCAAATATATCAACTATACTACAGAAATACGTAAAAAAATGCTTTCTTAAATGTCATGTACATGTTTATACTGGCAATACAAATTCAGATTTTCCTTGTATATGTACAGGAAACACAACAGAGAATACTACACTTTGCACAGTCATCAATCTGGCAGCATGCAGAATTTTAATATCTTGACATTAGTACGTGGCTAGCCATCCATTTCATACAGACCTCTCCACACATTCTCTCAAACATCCAGTGATGATGTCATTCACTATAACTTGTCCAAGTAAAAGGTAGACTTGTGCCTTGGTGCTTGCATTAATTACTGATTTTTGTTGCTGTTGTATCTAGTTGGGTAGGGGTTCTAACCTCAATGCACCCAATGTATGTGTGTGTGTTTGTGTGTGTGTGTGTGTGTGTTTGTGTATGTGTGTGTGTGTGTGTGTGTGTGTGTGTGTGTGTGTGTGTGTGTGTGTGTGCGCATGTGTGTGTGTGCACATATGTGTGTGTGTGTGTGTGTGTGTGTGTGTGTGTGCATGCCTGTGTGTGTCTAGTCAGAAGAGCACAACTATGTATCCTACAGTGATCAATACAATCCCATAGAATATCAATATTTTGTCAGATGTACATGTCTACACATCTATTTAATTCAAGCCTCACAACATCATCTATCAAGCATGCAGTGATGATGCCATTCACTATAAATTGTCCTGCTGCATTGTAAAAGTCAGACTTGTGCCATAGTGCATTATTTAAGTACTGATTTCTATAGCTGGTGTACCTACTTAAGTAGGGCCTCTAATCCCATTGTCAGCAATGTGTGTGTGTCAAGTCAGAGGAGCATAACTGGGTATTCTACAGTCATCAGTACAATCCCATGGCATACCAGTATTTTGACAGTTGTACATGACTACACATCCATTTAATTCAGATCTCACAGCATCCTGTCTCAAACATCCAGAGATGATCTCATCCAGTATAAATTGTCCTACATGATTGTAAAAGTCAGACTTGTGCCTCGGTGCTTACATTAAATACTGAGTTTTATAGTTGGTGTGTTTACTTAAGTAAGGGTTCTAATCTCACTGCAGTTCACTTGCATATGTGTGCACTCAGAAAAGTGTAACTGTGTATCCTACAGTGAGCAATACAGTCCCAGTGAGTACACATATTTTGACAATTGTACATGGCTAGCCATCTATTTTATTCAGGCCTCCCAACATCTTCTTTTAAACATCCAGTGATGATGTCATCAGTTATAAACTGTCCAGAAATATTGTAAAAGGCAGAGTTGTGTAGTGCTGCTTGTGTTAAATACTGAGTTCTCTAGTCAGTGTATTCAGCTCATAAGTTCATAGTTTCATAGGTTGGTACTAGACTATCGGCCCTAGGGCCTATACAAGCCTAGCCATAACAATTCCCTTGCTATTTCTTCTCTCAATATTTACTTCCCTGGACCCCTGTCTAGCAGGCAACTGAAGTGATCCCTGGGGTGAATTTCCTATCTCCCATCCAATCGTCAAGGTTCCTTTTTAAGAAGGCCAAAGTGGTGCTCTGGTTGACATGTATGGGCAGTATATTCCAGAGTCTGGGGAGTCTCTGGGTCAGGAACCTATCCGTCCAGCATGTTTTGTTCATTGTGATGACAAGGTTGAGATCCCTGGAGCATGTAGCTCTGAGGGATTGTGATTTCTTTAAGTGAAGCATGTCCAAAAGCTCTGGGTTTGACATGGCCTTGTATGTTAAGCAGAGATTGCCTCTGAGTAGACGATATGAGTATAGCTGGAGTTTTTTTAGATTGTCAGCATAGGGCATCTGCAGCTGCTTTAGGCCTGTGATTTTTTTTAGTGAGGTCTTTCTGTGGCCTTTCCAGTTGTTGAGATGTCTTGAGTGGTACATACCAAACAGGGCATTGTATTCTATAATGGGTCTAATGAGGGATGACTACAGTAGGACAATGACTTCCTTTTTTCTGGATGAAAAGCCCTTAGTGATGAGGTGTGCCACATAGAAGGATTTCCCAACTGTTGTGGTGATGTGGTTATCGAAGGTGAGACCACTGTCCACCTGTGTTCTTAAGTCTCGGGTTCATGTTTTTTTCCCAAAGGGAAAAGGCATTGAGGTTGAGCTCATGGCTCTGGCACCAAGCATCTGTTTCTGTAAGGCCCTTTTGTAGAATATTCACATCATTTGGGGATTCAATAATGGCTTCCAGTTTGCAGTCATCTGTGAACTTTGTTAGCAAGAGTCCGTTAGTGTTGGCCTGTACTATAGAGAAGTAGATGCCAAACAAGAGCGGTCCCAGGACTGAACCCTGAGGTACTTCACTTGTCACTTGTCTGGAGGTGGATTTGGAGTTGGCTACTTTTACAGTTTGGGTTCTGTCAGTAAGCCAGTTGGCAACCCATCGAGTGATGTAGGGATTAATGCCCAGCTTAGTAAGTTTATCTATGATTCCAGAGTGGGGGATGGTGTTGAAGGCCTTGGGGAGGTCCAGATAGGCTGTGTGGACCACCTTAACCTCGTCCACAGCTCTAGAGACAGATTCAAGGAAGTCAACCAGGTTCAGGAGACAAGATCGGCCCTTCACGATTCCAAACTGGGTGGGGTCCAGTGTCTGAAGGTTACCAATGTCTTTGTTTATAAGTTCCATGATAATACATTCCATGGCCTTGCAGATCAGACTCATCAGACTGATGGGGTGGTAGTTCCCAGGATCCAAGGTGGATCCCCCCTTGTGGAATAGGAGAAATGTAGTTGTGCACCACTCAGCGGGCATGAAGCCTGAGGTGAGACTATGATTAAACATGACACTTAGGTGAGGTGCCAGTTCATTTTGTAGTTCATGTAGTACACAGCCCAGGATGTCATCTGGTCATATGGATGCTATATTCTTAACTTTGGAGAGTGCATTTTTTACCTGTGTGGCCATTATTGCTAGAATTTGGCAATCTTTTGGTATTGAGATGGGCCCTTTAGAGGGTGAGAGGGGGGTGAAGTTGGCACTGAATCGATCTGCCAGGATATTGGCAATATCCTTGGGATCAGTATATTTAATGCCATTCTGTTGTAGCTCAGAGCAGATCTGAGCATTGCCATTTAGATTCTTGACATAGCTATAGAATGCCTTGTGGTTGTCTTTGGAATTTTTGGCAATTTTATTTTTGTAACTAGCTTTGGAGGATTTTATGAGGGATCTCAGCTTCTTACCAAGGCTGGTAAGGGAGTTTTTTGAATCCTGGGATTTTCCTTTTTTCTGCAACAGTTTCTTCCTTTTGTTATAAAGTTTGTTTATGGCAAGGGACCACAAGATTGGCTTCCTTTTCTTGGAGAAGAGCATCTTGGTTCTATTTGGGATGGCATGATTCATGCATGAATGGATGTGCTCGCACAGTGCCTTAGTGTAGGATTCAACAGTAGAATTTTCAGTTCCCGTCTGAATGGGTGTCATGAAGTTTGTCACTTATGACTTGAGTAGCATGAAGTTGGCTTTGGAGAAGTTTTTTACAGAGGTTTCCTTACTGGGGGTGGGGGAGGGATGTGGATGTCAAGGGTGATTAGTTTATGGTCAGACCTGACCAACGAAGCGGTGACCATAGGTGTGGAGCATCGATTTCCCATGTTGGCAATGACCAAGTCTAGGATATTGGAGCCCCTGTTGGGGCTGTAGATTAGTTGATCCAGGGCATTGGAATTTATGAATTCCAAGAACCATTGGGCAAAGGGGTTGGTACATGAGTAGTTTTCCCAGTTAATGGCAGGATAGTTAAAATCACCCAGTATTAGGGTGTTTGGTTGTAATATAATATTTTCCAGTATGTTTAGAAAGGTGTAGTGAGTATCTAGGGGCATGGTGGGGGATCTGTAGCAAGCTACAATTTGGATTGCAGTCTTACCTAGTGTTAGTTGCACCTGGAGAATTTCAGATGCATTGTGTTGGGGAACTAGCCTGGTGGTGTGAATATCCTTGGTGAATATAGACACTTCGACAACTTTAGTGTTTTGGTCCTAGTTTGGTGGCCGAAAAGTGTGGTAAGAGTTGTAGCCTGGTATTGCAAGGTGCTCTCTGGAGCCTTGAACCAGGTCTCAGTTACTGCATAGATATCAATGTTCTCCATTTTTAGGAGTGCCTCGAGAGAGTGCATTTTGAGGTTTAGACTTCTAGCATTGAGTAGCATTACCTTCAGATTTTGCATGCTTGTACCTGTTCTGGTGGTGGTTTTGTCCTTTGAACTTTGCTTAAAAAGGCACTATGGGGTGGCAAGAGCCTTAGCCAGTAACCTGAATCCCAGGGGCAACAGGTGCAGACCATCTCTGGCAAATCATTGTGGTCTGTCAATCATGTTGTCCCAGGCAGACAGATACTGGATCCCCTTTGAATGACACCAGAAGCTTAGCCAATTGTTGAAGTCAATCATTTTGTCCTTATACTGTGATATCATTCTGGGCGAAGGCAGGATGCTACTCAGGGCTAGGGTCATACCTGCCTGGGCCACATGATCTGAGAGCTCTTCCATCTTTCTTTTCATGTAGTCCAGGGAGATACGTCTCACGTCATTCTCTCCAACATGGACAGTTAGATAGGGATTCAGTTCTTACTGTGGTCAGTTAGTGTGTGTGTGTGTGTGTGTGTGTGTGTGTGTGTGTGTGTGTGTGTGTGTGTGTGTGTGTGTGTGTGTGTGTGTGTGTGTGTGCGCGCGCGTGTGTGTGTGTGTGTGTGTGTGTGTGTGTGTGTGTGTGTGTGTATGTTCACTTGGTTGACTTACAAAGGACCATTTTACACCAGCATGTGGGACACTGCTATTATCATCATCTTCTCACCAGGTACTATTGATGTCATAAAGTTGTCCAACACTCAAAAAGTCAAACATGTGATGTGGTAATTGTTTTAAATACTGAGTTCTACAGTTGGTGTACTTATTTAGATAGGGGTTCTTTCTCAATGCAGTCAACTGGTATTTGTGTGTGACTGTTTGTTAAGCTGGTTGACATTCAAGAGACCATTTTACACCAGCATGTGGGACACTGCTATTACCACCCTCTTCTCACCAGATGCTGATAATGTTATCGCTTGTAAAGGGTTGTCTGATACTCTAAAGGTCAGACTTGTGCTGTGATGCTTACATTAAGTACTGTGCTTTGTAAATACTTAGTTAGGGGTTCTGTGTGTAGATTCAACAATCACTATAGTGACAATTTTAGAACAATATATGAGTCCATAGCTATGTCAAACCCTACACCGAACATCTCATTATTGCATACAATGATCATGGCATCCTGTGTGACATGCACTCTGACAATATTCAAGATAAACCTGTACTGTGGCAGTAACATTAACTATTGTGTTTGCTAACTACTTTACCTATACAGATAGGGGTGATAATCTGACAGCATGAAACTTGTATGTCTATACATACTCCTATCACTTTTGAGACAATTTTACACAAGTATGTGAATCCATATCCATGTCCTACACTTCTCCCATCATGCTCTCTTCAGGATACAATGATGCTATCATACTCCATAAAGTGCAACTTGATAGTGTGACAGTCAGACACATGTGTTGCTAATGTGACATTGTACGGCATTCATCTTCTATACATTTTCAAGTATAATGTTTAAATCAAGCCCAGTCTACTGCTGTGTGGGTGTAGTTGGTGGTACATTATGATCATTTTATTATCTTTGGAATTGCTCTTCATTTCACTAACTCTTGGGGAAACTTTCATGTAGCCCCATGCATCCGCCATCCTCCTTTATCTTCTGGCCACATGAAATTCTTCCTGAAGAGGAGTGAATGATGTCTTTGTGTTACTTTACACCATGCTTTGCTTGTAGTTGGCTTTTAACTGCATATTTAAAATAGGAAAGATACCACAGCTGTGTCTCCTGTGAGTCACATATAAATTATAGCAGGAAAGTTAAGATTAATTACCTGCAAACTGAGGGTAGAGCTAGGGACTAAACCTTCTATCTAAGAGGTAAAATAAAGCATTTCAAGAAAGGCTCACCCAGACTCTGGCACAACTTGCTGTGAGGGAAAGGTTAGCTTGTGTTTACTTTTTTGTACAACTTGCTGTGAGGGAAAGGTTAGTTTGTGTTTGCTTTCTTGTATTTTGTATTGCTTTATTGCCTTCTTCTGTTTTGTATATTGTGGTTTATTTTTTTACACCGTGTTTTGCTTGTAGTCTACTTTTAACTGCATATTTAAGCTAGGAAAGAGACTGTATCTGTGTCCACACAGAAATTAAATTTTCCCACCCTGCTACCCTGGAGCTGTTGTGTTTTTAAACTCAACTGTCTTTCTAGCTGCTTGCCCGTTATGTTAGCTTGGCCACATATCTCTGTCCCTTTCCTCTTTCATTGGATATTGTGAATAAGCACAAAAATATAATTTTGGGAAATTACTCCTCTTCAACTAATTACATTTATTGGCCATCCCATTGTATTCTGTAGAACCAGAATACAAAGTGCCCACCCCCTTCCAATCTATCTTGCTCTTTTAACATTAGTGTCTCTCCACTTAGCTAAAGCTCAAGTTACTTCCTCTTTCAATTCTAATCGATTAGTACATACTGCATCTCTTAGGATATTAACACATTTCCCATTCTACATTTAAAATCTGAAACATCTACTGAAAGACCACCAATAATTGGAGAGTCCACATTCTGCCTCTCAGTAGTCATTTTGGAAATAGTGCTTTTGTTTTGCTCCTAGTGAGAGAAGGAGCATAGGGACATTATTTCCTGAGGACTGTTGATCACTGGGAAGGCTAATAACTGCTTCCTAGGTGGCTGCTTGGAATATGTGGTTATATTTTGCTTCTGGTGAGAGATTGTTCTGGTTGTGAAGTGAGTGTCTGTGCTTGACATTCCTGATTGCTCTGGTTGCTATTCAAGCCAGGAAAAGGCTGCAACAAACCTACAGACCCTTACATCAAACAGGATGTTGCCTGTTTCTCATCTTGGGATTGGTGCTACTGTTTTGCTTCTTGTGAGAGAAGAAGCAAAGCAGCATTGTATTACAGCAGAGTGAAGCTGTGGTGAGACCAGTACTAGCAGTAGTCAGGCAGTAGCCATTCAGGGGACTCTCTTCTTTTCATCATTCTTGACAAGCTAATTCTTTCTTTTCAGTAAGTACTGCTTGATTTACTTTAAACTTCAGAATATCTGCCCACATACTTCATCCATAAATCATCAGGCTTTACATATAAGTTAGTTTCTCCTCAAGTGTTTGAGAGTATCCTGTATTGCCACAGACACATTGAGCTGGCATTTTTCATGTAAAAGCACCATTGAAATTTCACCAATACCTAGTTGCACACAGGACAACTAGTCTGCAGTGACAAGCACTGCCCCAGAGTTGCAAACTGGATATTCTGGACATTAGAAAAATGAATTGAGAATATAAATTAATCAATAAAAAGGTCTGTTGCCATTGATATGAACTTTCCCACTATCTTTGTTATGAGCTTAGTTGATATGGGCATCCTGAGGCAATGTAGAAATTGCATCCTGTTTACTGACAACCAGGTAATTCTCAAACAAACCGATATGATATGTGAGAGATGTATTTACACAATGCCACTGGAGCAAAGCTCTAACATAAAAGCACTCCTAAAGTCAGTAAGGATGTCAGTAGTACACACACTGCACCCATCAAATCCAATTCAAAACAGACACATAGACCCCCATATGCTCATGCGCTTAAACACCAAAGACCTTCTAGAAGTACACAAAACAAACACCCTCAGCAGCCCTGAATACACTGTTTTAAAACAACACCCACATCAACACATACAGCCAGATCTTATGGACCATCTACTTCTAAGCCCAAAAGGCAAGCCACCACACAATCCAAAATTCTGGTCATTGGAGACTCCATTGTGAGACACACTGATGTAACTCTCACTAGGCTGAGTAAGGAGAACGTTATTGGCAGTTGCTTATCAGGAGCCAGAATCTGCCACATTGTGCAAGCACTCAGATCATTGGACCACAAATACCAGTATGACTCAGTCATAGTCCATGTGGGTGAAAATTACCTGAGACTACCTCCCAGACTATATGAAAGGAGACATCATAGAGTTCTCAGAATACGTGTCTCAGGCATTGAGCAGCATTTTACCTTCTCCATGGATGATGTAACAATACAAGAAAAAATGGCTGACTAATATTTGGCTTAGTTTCTGGCATTATTCTAAGAGGGTTCAATATTTGTCAGCATGGAAGAAGATGGTCAACAGACCATGATGCTTTGCCAGGGATGGTCTGCACCTCTTCCCTCTAAGCTTGTGACTATTAGCTAAAACATTATCCTCCCCCATAATGCCTTTTTTAGGTAATTCCAAACTGAAAGTACTTCCAACATAGCAAATCAAAACCAAGTCTAAGGGTGTTATTGCTCAATGCTAGGAGTCTAAACAAAAAACTCCATTCCCTAGAAGCTCTCTTCACCCTAGTGAATACTGACACGTGTGATCATTGAGACATGGTTTAAAGTCTCGGAGAGCCCACCAACAGTGCAAGGTTATAATGCCTTCCACACATTTAGACCAGCTACTACACTCACGGGGACTAAAGGTGGAGGTGTCTCTATTTACATTAAAATAAATATACCTCAAGGCTGGTCAAACAGGACAATGCACTTGAGCTTATCCATGTTCAAATCATCATAGGCAAAATTCAATACCACTTTTTTGCAAGGTATAGGTCCTCCTCTATGATCCAGGATACTCATACCATGTATTTAAACTTACTAGAAAGACTAACCATCTAACCCAATTCCATGTTCATAGGCAAATTTAATTAACCCAATATTAACTGGGAATCATATATGACCCCAAACATACTGGCCCAGAGATTTCTGAATTTTGTAAACGCAAACTCCCGGGATCAGATTGTCAATACACCAACCAGGGGTGCAACCATACTGGATCTGGTCCTCACTAGTATGGGATAGTTTTGCACAACTTTTAATGTAATGTCTTCTCTGGTAAGGTCAGACCACAAAATGATCTCCTTTGAAGTCAAAATAAAACATGGATCCACAGCTAATCCTGGAATATTCAGGAACTACTCTAAGGATAACTTCCTATTATTAAGTGATAGCCTGGCAAATTTTCAAGCCCCCATAAACCCTGAAGACACTGCTGCCTCTGCAGAGCTGTTCACAAAAACTATATACAAGCATGCTAATAGCTGTATAGATAATTAAAACATTAATAAGCTGTATAACAGAGGGAAGAAAATCATGGCAAAGATTAGGAGGTGCAGCACCCAGCAGGATAAAAGCCTTCTCATCAAACTAAACAAACAACTCAGATGACAAATAAAGTCTACCAAAGCCAAATCTGAGGTAAATTAGGCCTCTCAGTCCAGGGATAACTAAAAGGCATTCTATAGTTATGTCCGCAACCTCAAAGGCAATACACCCTTCACCCAGAATGATACCACAATATAAGGATAAAATGATTGACTTCAACAATTGGCTAAGCTTATGGTGTCATTCAAAGGGGATCCAGTATCTGTCTGCCTGGGATGACATGATTGACAGACCACGATGCTTTGCCAGAGATGGTCTGCACCTGTCGCCCCTGGGATTCAGGTTACTGGCTAAGGCTCTTGCCACCTCTATAGTGCCTTTTTTAGGCAAACTTCAAAGGACAAAACCACCACTGTAACAGGTACAAGCATGCAAAATCTGAAGGTAATGCTACTCAATGCTAGAAGTCTAAACCTCAAAATGCACTCTCTCGAGGCACTCCTAAAAATGGAGAACATCGATATCTGTGCAGTAACTGAGACCTGGTTCAAGGCTCCAGAGAGCACCCCTGCAATACCAGGCTACAACTCTTACAACACTTTTCAGCCACCAAACCAGGACCGAAACACTAAAGGTGGAGGAGTGTCAATATTCACCAAGGATATTCACACCACCAGGCTAGTTGGCCAACACAATGTGTCTGAAATTCTCCAAGTGCAACTAACACTAGATAAGACTGCAATCAAAATTGTAGCTTGCTACAGATCCCCCACCATACCCCAAGATTCTCACTACACCTTTCTAAACATATTGAAAAATATTAAGATAGAACCAAACACCCTAATACTGGGTGATTTTAACTACCCTGCCATTAACTGGGAAAACTACTCATGTCCCAACACCTTTGCGCAACGGTTCTTGGAATTCATAAATTCCAATGCCCTGGATCAACTAATCCATAGTCCCACCAGGGGCTCCAATATCCTAGACCTGGTCATTACCAACATGGGAAATCAATGCTCCATACCTATGGTCACCCCCTCATTAGTCAGGTCTGACCATAAGCTAATCACCCTTAACATCCACATCCCACCCCACCCCCAGTAAAGAAACCACCATAAAAACTTCTCCAAAGCCAACTTCATGCTACTCAAGTCAGAAGTGACAAACTTCATGACACCCATGCAGACCGAACTGAAAGTTCAACTGCTGAATCCTACACTAAGGCACTGTACGAGCACATCCACTCATGCATGAATCGTGCCATCCCAAATAGAACCAAAATGCTCTCATCCAAAAAAGGAAGCCAATCTGGTGGTCCCCTGCCATAAACAAACTTTACAACAAAAGGAAGAAACTTTTGCAGAAAAGAGGAAAATCCCAGGATGCAAAAAACTCCCTTACTAGCCTCAGTAAGAAACTGGGATGCCTCATAAAATCCTCCAAAGCTAGTTACGAAAATAAAATTGCCAAAGATTCCAAAGACAACCACAAAGCATTCTATAACTATGTCAAGAATCTAAATGGCAATGCTCAGATCTGCTCTGAGCTAAAACAGAATGGCATTAAATATACTGATCCGAAGGATATTGCCAATATACTGGCAGATCGATTCAGTGCCAACTTCACCCCCCTCTCACCCCCTAAATGACCCATCTCAATACCGGAAGATTGCCAAATTCCAGTAATAACGGCCACACAGGTACAAAACGCACTCTCTAAAGCCAAGAATACAGCATCCATGGGACCAGATGACATTCCGGGCTGTGTACTACATGAACTACAATATGAACTGGCACCTCACCTAAGTGTCATGTTTAATCATAGCCTCACCTCAGGTTTCGTGCCCACTGAGTGGCGCAGAGCTACAGTTATCCCAATCCACAAGGGGGGATCCACCTTGGATCCCGGAAACTACCGTCCCATCAGTCTGACAAGCCTTATCTGCAAAGCCATGGAGCGTATTATCATGGAACTTATAAACAAAGACATTGGCAACCTTCAAACACTGGACCCCACCCAGTTTGGGTTTGTGAAGGGCCGATCTTGTCTCCTGAACCTGATTGACTTCTTTGAATCAGTCTCCAGAGCCATGGATAAAAGTAAGGTGGTCCACACAGCCTATCTAGACCTTGCCAAGGCCTTTGACACCATCCCCCACTCTGGAATCATAGATAAACTTACTAAGTTGGGCATTACTCCCTATGTCACCCAATGGGTTGCTAAATGGCTTACTGATAGAACCCACACTGTAAAAGTAGCCGACTCCAAATCCAGCTCCAGACAAGTGACAAGTGGAGTACCTCAGGGTTCAGTCCTGGGGCCGCTCTTGTTTGGCATCTACTGCTCTGAAGTACAGGTCAACACTAAGGGACTCTGGCTAACAAAGTTTGCAGATGACTGCAAACTGGGAGCCATTATTGAATCCCCAAATGATGTGGATGCCCTACAAAAGGGCCTTACAGAAACAGATGCTTGGTTCCAGAGCCATGGGCTCAAGCTCAATGCCAAGAAATGTATTGTTATCCCCTTTGGGAAAAAACATGTATCCATGAATTACCATATAGGTGGCAGTACACTAAACACAGAAAGTGAAATAAGAGACTTAGGGACACAGGTGGACAGTGATCTCACCTTCGATAACCACATCGCCACAACAGTCAGGAAATCCTTCTATGTGGCACACCTCATCACGAAGGGCTTTTCATCCAGAAAAAAGGAGGTCATTGTCCCACTGTACTCATCCCTCATTAGACCCATTATAGAATACAATGCCCCATTTGGTATGTACCTCTCAAGACATCTGCAACAACTGGAAAGGCCTCAGAAATACCTCACTAAAAGAATCACAGGCCTAAAGCAGATGCCCTATGCTGACTGCCTTAAAAAACTCCAGCTATACTCTGTCACATATTGTCTACTCAGAGGCGATCTCTGCTTAACATACAAGGCCATGTCAAACCCAGAGCTGCTGGACCTGCTACACTTAAAGAAATCCCAATCCCTCAGAGCTACACGCTCCAGGGATCTAAACCTTGTCATCACAATAAACAAAACATGCTGGAGGGATAGGTTCCTGACCCAGAGACTCCCCAGACTCTGGAATAGATTGCCCATACATGTCAAGCAGAGTGCCTCTTTGGACCTCTTCAAGAGGAACCTTGACGATTGGATGGGAGAAAGGAAATTCACCCCAGGGATCATGTCAGTCGCCCTGCTAGACAGGGGTCCAGGAAAGTAAATAATGTGGGAAGAAATAGCCAGGAAATTGTTATGGCTAGGCTTGTATAGGCCCTAGGGCTGATAGCCTAGTACCAACCTATGAACCTATGAACCTATGAACAATTGTGTGCAGAGCTCATTGTAAATGGAACCGCCTATGCTGAGCAAGAAGATATAGCAAACCTACTGGTTGACAAATTCAGCTCCAACTTTACCCTTATCTCCCCTCAACCTTCCCTCAAGAAATACCATCAGATATAACTCTTGTTGCTATCACTAGTGAACATGTTCTTAATGCTCCCTCTAAGGCCAATAACACTGAATCAATCGGCCCAGACAATATACCAGGATGCATTCTAGACAGCACGAAACATGAGCTATCAGGGCATCTGGAATGGTTGTTTAACTATAGCCTCCAAACAGGATTTGTGCCTCATGAATGGAGAACAGCAACAGTCATCCCTCTGCACAAAGGTGGGCCATCTACAGACCCTGGTTACAACAGACTCATAAGTTTCAATAGTCTCATATGTAAAGCCATGGAAAGAATTATCATGGAAAAGATCAGTAAAGACATAGGAAACCTTCTGACACTGGACCCTATCCAATTTGGTTTCATTAAGGGCAGGTCATGTCTAATCAACCTGGTGAACTTTTTTGAGAAAGTCATGAAAGCAAGAGATGAGGGTAAAATGGTTCACACTGCCTAACTTGAACTGGCCAAGGCATTTGACACAATACCCCACTTGGGCATTGTTGACAAACTTAAAAGGTTAAGTACAAACTCTTATGTCACCTGGTGGATAGTCAGCTGGCTCACAGACAGGACCCAGGAAGTTAGAAATAGGGTGTTTACCTGTACAAAGAGGCCAGTCACAGAGTCCTTTGGGGATCAGTCCTGGAACCGCTCCTTTTTGGCATTTAATTCGCTGAAGTCAAGGCCAATGTCAATGGCCTCTGGCTGACTAAATTTGCTGATGATTGCAAATTAGAAGCTGTCATTGAATCACCCACTGACACAAATGCTCTTCAGGAAGGGCTGCCATAGACAAACAACTGGTGTCAGAGCCATGGACTAAAACTAAATGCCAAAACATGCATAATAGTTTCCTTGGGGAAAGTCATCCACCCTTGGTAACTGTCATATAAACAACATACCACTAAAAGTTGACCAAGTAGTTAGGGACTTGGGGACACACATAGACAATAACTAACCTTTGACCATCATGTGTCTACAGCAGTGAGGAAATCATTCTGTGCTATGCAACTTATAAACAAAGGTATCACATCTAATTCCAATTAAGTCATTATTCTACTGTATTCGGCATTCATCAGACCTGTCACTGAGTACAGTGCCCTTTTAATATGCACCTAACCAGGCATATCCAACTACTGGAATGTCTACAGATGTTTCTCACTAAAAGAATACAGGAGTGATGAATGATCTATTTAAAAATCTCCAAGTAAATATTCTCCATTGAAGTGATGTAGTAGATTTACCTGCTGACTGAAGAAAATTCAATTTATCTTTATCTGAAGGATTACAGTTATTAATGGCAGAGAAATATTTCCAATAATTATCAGGAAATATATCTAAATCTGATTTAATAGTTATATATATATATATATATATATATAAAAAACATGCTAATTTTAATTAAATTGCTCTGTAGAGAAAAAAATCAAGTGCAAATGAGTTTGGGAATTCAATTTTTAACTGAAGAAGGCATTAAATCAAGTTTATTTTTAATATAATTTCTAACTTCTTGTAAGTCAAGCTAAAGTGATGAATCAAGTTCATTTTCTTCCAATAAAGTATTAATGGATTGCAATTCATTGTTTTTTACCAATTGATGCCAATAAATCAAATGTTTTTGCTCAAATATTGACATTTTATGAAAATTTGTGGAGAAAATAACCTCTTTTGTATATGCTATGGGAAAAATAAGGAATAACTAATTTTCATAAGATTGGAATCTATGAATTAAATTTTTAAAGGATTTTAAAATTATATTAATATAATTTGATATAAAAGTTTGGGAAGGGAATAAGGAGCAATATTCTTTTAGTTTCCATATGAATGTGTTATTTGTTAGTTTTGGCTTAAAGAGGTCATTATTATTATTTAAAGTTCGTGATGAAGATAGGATAAAGTCTTTCCATTTAGCTGAATATTTGCTATCTATAAGATACAAAATTGTTTAATAACTTTGGAGATTGAGTAAATTTCTAAATTTAGTAATGCAATACATCCATTATCCCAGCTATAGTTAAACTTATCATAGTTCAATTTTTGAATCTCTTTTAAACTTTTGGCAATAATTATTCCTAAATATTTTATTTGTTGGGATTGTGGTATATATTTTTCAAATTTATTTTGAATAGTATATATTTTTGAACCAGATAACAAGATTTGTGTTTTATTGTGATTATATTTAAGACCTGAGTTTTTTGGAAATAATCTATATCATTAAGTAATTCTTGAATTGTTGTGTTTTTACCACCCAAAGTAATCAAAATGTCATCTGCAAACATTTGAATCTTTGAGGTTTTATTAAGACTTATATCAAAACCTTTAATATTACTATTATCTCTAATCAAATTTGCCTAGGGCTCCATAACTAAGGTAAATAAATAGGGGATAAATGACAGCCTTGTTTTGGTCCTTTAGTAATAGGTAAGAACTGAGAAATATTAGAACCGATTTTGACATAAGCTTGAGAGCCTATATATATAACTGGGTAATGAGATTTATAAAATTGTTTGAAAAATTAAATTCCTGTAGAAGAATAAATAAGTAATCCCAATTAATTGTGTCAAAAGCACAATTTATATCTAAACTAACTATAGTTGTTATTTTTAAGGTTTTTAGTTGACTCAATTCATAGGTTCATAGGTAGGTACTAGGCTATTGGCCCAAGGGCCTACGTAAGCCTAGCCAGCAAGGTACCATAGCTTATGCCACCCAAGAAAGTTATTGTCCTGTACCACTGTCCAGCAGAGACACAGAAGTGATCCCTGGGGTGTATTTCCTATTTCCCATCCACTCATCAAGATTTTTCTTGAAGAGTGCTAATGAAGAACTTTGCTTGACATAGATGGGTAGCTTGTTCCAGAGTATAGGAAGTCTCTGGGGCAGGAATCTATCCCTCCTGCATGTCCTGTTTATTGTGGTGACAAGGTTTAGGTCCCTAGAGTGTGTAGCTTGGTGGGATTGGAATTTCTTTAGGTGTAGCATGTCCAACAAGGTTATTATTCTTTTAACATTATTATAAGTTGTTCTGTTTATTATAAAACCTGTTTGGTCTTCTTCTACTAAATTGGGAAGAAGAAGAATCTTAAGTCTCTTTTCATATAGAGACATAAACATTTTATAGTCCGTATTTAGTAACGGTATAGGTCTATATGAATTACATTTTGTAGGGTCTTTCAGACTTTTGAATAGGAGAGATGGATGTATATTTCCATGATGGAGGGATAATATTTTTATTTTGTAGAGTATTAAAAACTGAAAGTAACAAAACTAGTGCTTTGTCTGGGAGGAATTTGCAAATTTCCGGACTAATGTCGTCATTACCAGGTGCTTTGTTTTGTTTGTGAGTATTAATTTGTTCTTGAATGTCTTTTAAAGTAATTTGCCTGTTGAATAATTTAATTTGTTCTTCAGTTAATCTTTTTTTAGAAAGTTTTTAATAAAGGCTTGAATATCTTTCTTTGGGTTTATTAATGAAAAAGATTGGTTTAGATTAAGAAAAAATTCTCAGAATTCAGTTAGTATATTATTTAAATCAGTTACTAATTTTTTTCTTTTGAGGTGAATATATTTCTTTAATGTTATTGAATTTATTCAATCTTTTTACTTTATTGAATAAAATAGTCAAAGATCTGGGATTCATTGAAAAAGTAATACATTTAAATTTCTCTAGACTAATCATAGTTTTATGGTTTAGAATCTTAAGATACTTCTTATTTAAGGTTTTTAATTCATCCAATTTGGATTTTTCTTGTAGATTGTTTGATAACTCAAGATTTAAGGTATCTAGTTTTGTTTGTATCTCTTTTAAATCTTTATCCCATAAAAGTCTTTTTTTCTTATACCAATCAATTATTCTGCCATATAGATATGCCTTCATTGCATCCCAAATGAAAATTTCACATGTATTGTTGTTAACATTACATTCTAAAAAAACTATTAACTTCTTCTAATATGAAGGTGTTGAAATCCTTTAATTTAGTGATATATGCTGGAATTCATTTTATCTGAACATTAGTACTAGTATAAATAAATAAATAAATAAATATATATATATATATATATATATATATATATATATATATATATCAAAAGTCATGGAATTGTGATCTGAGAAGGGACATGTAATAACTTTTAGGGTCTATATTAGATCAGCGAATGCTTAAAAAAGCGAACGCTGATTGATCGACCTTATGTAAGTGAAAGCTTACAATCTCGAACTATCAGATCAGCGATTTTGTCTCCTAGGGGGAAAAATCGATGATCCAAAACACATATACACAACACAAGCACACCAAACAAATCGAAATCCACACACATACACCTTAAATCTGACACCTAACCCTACACTAAACTATGCACACACCACTAACTATCCACTTAACTTAACCCAAACCCTAACCCTAAGGTCCGTCACTATCACACACTCACCTCACCCGCTCCCTAACTCTAACTCATTCTAATCCACCCTAACCCTCATATCCACACAATCACGCACATACCTAACCCAAGCCCTAACCCTAACTCACCTAACCCACCCTAACACTCACATCCACACAATCACACACTTACCTGAATCCGACCCATAACTTTCCACCACAGCACTGAAAATACCAAAGCAACAGAAACTGACAACTGAATTCTTTCCCTAGGAAAAAATTTGAGTTTCTGTTGCTTCGAAATTTTTAACTTTCACTAAAATAAAGTCGATCAATAAGCGTTCACTTGTTTAAGCATTCACTGATCTAATATAGACCCAACTTTTACATTACTTAAATAATCTGTTAAACTGTTTGAGGTAAAAACTCTGTCTATTCTTGAATATGTTTTGTTTCTGTGTGAAAAATGTATAGAATAGTGATTTTGGGTCAGCATAATTATCAATGTCCTTTAACAAAAAAGAATTAGAAAACTCTTTTAGTAATCTAGCTGAACTTAAAACATTTCTCTTACCTTTAGAAGTAGAGTCAGAACTACTAAAAATGCAATAAAAATCGCCAGCTAAAATAATATTGCCCTTAGAAAATTGGATAATATGATCAATATGTTGTTGTGCTGAGGTCTGCCCAAAGCCAGGAATCTAGTACATATTTATTAGAGTGAATAATAAATTATTACATTGTATGTTAATAGAAGCTACCATACCTTTATTATATTTGTATGTATCTATTATTTTAGGTTGTGGTAATTTATTATTCCACAGTATTGCTACACCTCTTTTTTTGAGAGTGTTCAGAACTAACAAGGATTGAAAAAGATTTAGACTCTAATTTAGAAGTGTCATCTTCTATCAAATTAGTTTCTTGGAAAAAAATTAATTGTGAATTATGTAATTGTAGATATTTATTCAAAGACCTTCTGTTGTTAGGGTTATTTAGCCCATTTATATTAAGAGAAATACAATGAAGTGATGTCATGTTGTAAATTTGTTGAATTGAAATACGTGCTGATCAAGACTTTTATTAAATTTTAGTTTATGAGAAGATACTAAAACAATGAAGGGAATATATAAATTTATAGAGTATAATATGCAAAAAAAATTTAAGATTATAAATATTTAAAAACTTTCCACTATACACATTTTAATGAACATCAGAAAAATTATTACCAAAAAATTATAACAAAAACTTCTAACAATAAAACCCACCTGGAGTTATAAACTACTAATTTGAGTGGCACTGATCACTCAAATTAACTTTCCTACTAGCAGCATATTTCTATCATTCTCTGCCTGAATATGAACTATTTCACCATTAGAAGCATGGCTTGTTATCATGATTGTCAATGTTATGCAAAAAAGAGAACTCATCATATATTTGTGCTAAATTAACTAATAAAACAGGTTGATTAGTAGTAAATTACAAAAATAAATAAGATGTTATAATGTTACTAAATGTTTAGTATCATAGTTGGGTATAACAAATAACACCAACATTGTTTAAAATCATCTGAAAAAAGATATAAACAGATTGTGTAATATCTTCCTGCAAAAGACATATATATTTGTTGGAACTATGTAAGAGCAATACTTGTATGAAGCTTAAATATAGGTAGTTATAGTTCGGGAATCATAAAATACCATAAATGAAAGTAGGATTTATTTATAGCTGCTTACAGTTTTGAAAAAAAGGCAAATTATTTCAACAAAATGTCTAGTTTACCTATTATTTTCTAAAAGGGGCCATTAAACTTTAAGAATTATACTAAAAAAGAGAACAATATAATTTTTACAAAGTTATTTTAAAGTTTCCCAAACTTGATTATTGTCTTAGGTCAAACAATTATTGCAATACCTAAAAAAGGCTATACATAAACCTATAAATCTGTAAATATGCTATTGTTGACTAAAATTTAAAACAACAACTAGTGACATGTTTGTATCTAAAATGTATAGCTGTAATCTAATTTCCAGGTCTATGCTTAGATTAGTGAAATTATAACCAAATAGGTAAATTATTTTTAACTCTATAGCGCTATGGATATGACTAGTATTATGAAATTACTCTGTTCTAAAGATTCTGAAAACAGCCCAATACATGAATGCATCACATGACAGTAAAACATTAATATCGTAGTTGACTTCAAAACAGGCAAAACAGCAAACTTTAAAATATACCAAAATGACATAAACTGAGGAACAGCACCCAAAGGTAGACCAAGTAATTATTCCAATAGACCAAATGTAATAAACATTTGGTCTGTTGGAATAATTACTTGGTCTACCTTTGGGTGCTGTTCCTCAGTTTTCGTCTTTTTGGTATATATTAATATCGTAGTTGTTAGCATTAGATTTGAGATAAACTGTATATAGGAGATGAAACTATATTTCTTATTATATTTTAGCTATTCAGATATAACGAAAAGATTTGCTATACTATTCAATAAAAATATATACTAGAACATAACTATGAATATAGGATATATACATACTGGCAGACAGGTTCAGCGCAAACTTCACCCCCCTCTCCCCCCCAAAAGGAGAGATAACTATCCCAACAGAGTGTAGCCTCCCAGACATCTCAAATGCGCAGGTGAAAGCTGCTATCTCTAAAGCTAAAAACACAGCATCAATGGGACCGGATGGTGTTCCCGGCTGTGTCCTACATGAACTTAATGAAGAACTAAACCCGCACATAAGGCAGCTGTTTAATCTTAGCCTTACCACAGGATATGTGCCCAAGGAGTGGCGTACGGCAACTGTGGTCCCACTCCACAAAGGTGGTGCCTCTACGGACCTTGGTAATTACCGCCCCATAAGCTTAACAAGCCTGGTCTGCAAAGCTATGGAGAGGATCATAATGGAACTCATAAACAAGGACATAGGGGACTTGCGGACCTTGGACCCAACCCAGTTTGGCTTTGTCAAGGGCAGATCTTGCCTTTTGAACCTGGTCGACTTCTTCAAAACAGTTACCAAGGCCATTGATGAGGGAAAGGCAGTCCATACAGCCTACCTTGACTTTGCAAAAGCTTTCGACACAATACCCCACTCGGGTATCATAGAGAAACTTACCAGCTTAAATGTAAACCCATATGTCACAAGATGGGTTGCAAACTGGCTAAAGGACAGAACCCACAGGGTTAGAGTTGCTGGAGCCATGTCAGACTCCAAGTCGGTTACAAGTGGTGTCCCACAGGGCTCAGTCCTTGGCCCCCTATTGTTCGGCATCTACTTCTCAGAAGTACAGGCAAACACAGGAGGACTATGGCTGACAAAGTTTGCGGATGACTGCAAACTGGGTGCCATAGTGGATAGTACATCGGACACAGACATCCTTCAGAGGGGTCTCACGGAAACTGATAGCTGGTGCCAGAGCCATGGCCTGAAGTTAAATGCAAAAAAGTTTATAGTCATACCCTTCGGGAAAAACAAGGTAACCCCAAGCTACCATATAGGTGGCAACCCACTAAGCACAGAAGAGGTTATCAGGGACCTGGGTACCCAGGTTGACAGTGGCCTCTCGTTTGACACTCACGTTGCTAAAGTGGTTCGAAAGACCTTCTACATTGCCCATCTGATCATGAAGGGATTCACATCCAGATCAAGTGAGGTCATTGTTCCCCTGTACTCTTCACTTATCAGACCAATGATCGAGTACAATGCCGCATTCGGGATGTATCTCACCCGACACCTTCAGCAACTGGAGAGACCCCAAAAGTTCCTCACCAAAAGGATAAAGGGACTCCAAAACCTGTCATATACTGCCAGACTGAAGAAACTCCAACTCTATTCAGTTGCATACCGTCTGCTCAGAGGTGACCTGTGCCTGACATACAAGGCCATGACCAACCCGGAATTAATGGACATGCTCCACCTCAAAAAATCCAAATCCACCAGAACCACTAGAGCAAGTGACTTAAACCTTAGCACGGATATAAATAGGATGTGCTGGAGGGATAGATTTATCACCCAGAGACTTCCCATGCTGTGGAATAAAATCCCGGTCCATGTGAGGCAGAGCACCTCGCTGGCTCTGTTCAAGAGAAATCTTGACCGGTGGATGGGAGATCGTAGGTTTACCCCGGGAATCATCTCTGTGTCACTGCTGGACAGAGGCACAACAAACTAATGGGCACATTATTTCTAACATAAGGGGTGGCGTAAGCCACATAACTTTGGGCTAGGCTTATAAATGCCTTAGGGCAGATAGCCTAGTATAAACCTATGAACCTATGAACCTATAAATTACACCAAATTTAAATCTGCCAAAAGTGAAATTTTATTTGTATACCAGGATGCATAATAATATCCACATCTCACAAGCAGTCAAAAAAAGACAAAATAGTTTGCAGATCTTACATAAATTTTAAAAATAAATAGAAGTAAAGACGTGTATTGAGATAGATTGGGGAGCAGTGTTTGCAATATGTCTTGTTACATCTAATCACTTCCCATCTTTACATAGTTGATAAGCAAAAACAAGTCAGCTAAAAATAACAAAACTCTGAACATACTACAGAATTTGAAAGAAGTTTAAATCCATCTTTCCTCTAGTTAATCAAGTGTCTATAATTTTAATAGGATTAATTATATCAGTATATTTACTTCTAATGTTTTCATGTCACTAACATAAAGCTATGAATACAAAAAAGTTAAAAAACACTAATTGCTGTACTATTATGAAGCTATAACATTGAATGTCTGACAGGATGAAGTCCTATATTAAATCTTGTTACAAATTGAAGACAGCACCTATCCAAGAGTGTCATAACCACTAAAAAAGTGTTGAAGTTATTTACTTATTAATTTATTTTGTACCTGTGCATTATCGCAACCACACCATAAACATCTTTTACTTATACAAGCACTGCTGACAAACCAAAACGAACAGGTTGCAAAAAAAAAAAAAAAAAAAATATATATATATATATATATATATATATATATATATATATATATATATGTACCCTAACTGAGAGTATTAAACACAATGTGACTGGATGGTTTCTTATGTGTGAAACAGTTTTAGTAGAGACTTCATTTATGTACAAATACATAGGATAAATTGTTACTGTCTTCTACTTTCCACAAGGGCGTGCTTCTGTTTTGGAAGCAGTATTTTATGATTAGGCCAGGGAGTGCTCAAACTAATCAACCTCTTAACACTAAAGATCTGATCAAAGCCCTAAACTCAAGAACCAATTTATATATTGCTCTCATCAAATTGGAGAGTTACTAGAAATAGACATTTACTGTTAGCAGGCATTTTCCTGAAGCCGACGAAACCTGTCGTTATTTACTGAACTCATTCCTCATTGAATTTCTGTAAAAGTCCAGAAACCTATATATTTTTTATGAGGAATGCACATACACATAAATGAGACAAAAATATGTCCATCTATGCTAATCTAGACAGTTTACAAATAAGGATATAGAACATTCATCTAGCCTCCCCACTAGTGCATTGTATTACCCACAAACATAATTAAGGCCCTCAGTGTCAAGGCACACTACTGAAACAGTACAGCTCCAGGGTCAAAATGAAAGAGATATATGGCACGTAATGGAACTTCACAAAAAAAGTGTTAGAAGACCAGCAGAAAAGCAATTAAACCATCAAGTAAAGGCCATGGATGTGGGGAATCCTCACACAATTAAGATTCAGTGCGGCCGCAACAATACGCAAGCATCATTTATATTCTAGTTTGACAATTGAGCAGATAAACTAGTCTATTGATCTTTTCAGTCATGTCTCAAGATAGAGAAATAAAACAGAATTTAAAGACTGTACAGTAAAATAAGTTTAAATGTAAGAAGTCACCAATGAACACCATTGCTATAATGACTTCAAAACCAACATTAACACTCTACAACTGGACTGTACCTGTTATATTTCATGCCTTCTATTCTGTTTTTGTATAATTTCAAAATGGTATTGTCTGTGTCAGAATCTGCTACTGGATACATTACTGAATTATTCCACTGTGTACAAATATCTTTAGAATACAAAAGTGTTTGTAAATGTCTAAAAAAATACTTTATGATTCAGACAGTTCCTTTTTTAGAAGTCTGTCGAGTCATCGATGTCATGCAGCTCTTGCAGCTGTTCAGAGATGCATGCAGACAAATCTCCCTAATTGAAGATGGGATGAACAGCTTCAGTTATTTCAGCGGGAAACTGTAAGCTATTTTAACATCAAGACAAGGCTTACAAAGGCTCAAGAGCAGCTCGAGACACTCCAGCAACAATCAGAGCCCTCACTATGTACCATAGAAGAGAAAAAAGGAAGAAAAAAAAATCCCTCAGATCCCCTGAATCTTGCTACATACCCAAAGCCATCAACCAACAAAAGCCAACAAAATAGATGCAACATTAAATAAAATGACATAAACTAAAGCCATTTAGCCCAACCATACAATAAAAACCACACAGGCACAAAAAAAAAACAGAAAGGCAAGCAATTCCCTGCCATATGAACTAAGACTCACAGTCAACTCTACTAGATAGCAATACAAAACCAATCAGAAACATCACAGAGAATCCCAACTCAAAAAAAATTCTCTAAAAGCTTGTTCAATATACATATCCTATAACTATAAAGGAATATGTAAAAAAAAAAAAAAAAAAAAACAAACCCAATCAAATGAATCAAGCTTAAACCATTCATATAAGCACTTTTTCAACATTTAAAGAAATAAACAACAACCGGAGTGCCATCCATGTAACTGAAGCTAAAAAAACTGCTTCTCGACATCTATGATCAGAATAATAATAAAGCTGAGCAGCCAATACATTCAAAATCACAAGCAACCATGGGGCAATATTCTAAAACTTATTGATTATTATTATATATTACATTTCTTTTTTCTCCCTTTTCCCCACTCCTCCCCTCACTTTAACTTTAATAAAGTAGAATGTTAATAAAACATATTTATATAAGGTATATGCTAAATTATATCTTAAAAATATCAAACGAAGAACTAACTTTAGTAAAAAGGAAATAATATAACTAAAGTGCTAATAGCTATTAAGTGAATCTAAATAACTAGTCAATAGGTAAACACAAACTAAAGACACTATTTAATAGAGAGCAGAACAACACTCACCTGCTGAACCATTTTCAATTTCCATGACTTCTGGGTCATAAGAAAAATATGTAAAAAGAAAACAAAAAGTCCATATTGTAAAAAAAATATTTTTTAAGCTTCTTCTTATGCTCAACTGTTTTCCATTTACCATTTTCAGCAATCCTTTTAAGACTTGAACAATCCCAACCAATTTCATCTATTTTTTTCAGTATTTTATTAGATTTTATGTAATTGATGGCTGCATCTAATTCTTCAAATATCTTCGGACCATCCTGAAGGAAGATTTTCAGCCTTGCAGGGAAAAGCAGGTGAGACTTTATTTGTGTTTTGTTTAAGTTCTTTGAGCAATGGTAAGAATTGTTTCCTTTTCATTATACAGATGAAGAATAGTCATTATCAAAACAAATTATGTTGTCCTTGTATTTAATGGGTGATCTAGACCAAGCTGTCTTCAAAACTAATTCTTTATCATGAGTGGATAAAAATTTAACTATGATTGATTTAGTAGAATTGCTTTTGGAATTTTTAGATGAAGACAAGGACCTGTGGGCTCTTTCTATACCAAAAGAAAGCACTTCAGGGAGCTGTAAAATTTCAGGTAACCAAGAAGTTAAAAACTTCTCCAGATTATTTTCTTCCAGGTTGTTAGGTAGCCCAAAGATCCTGATGCTATTTCTTCGAGATCTATTTTCTAGATCATCTATTTTTGTTAGAAGTAAGGTATTCTGCTTTAGAAGAAATTCTAAGTTATGCTCATTTTGTTGTATTCTACTGTCCATGTCATTTAAAGAGGTTTCAATGCCAGTAATTTGTTTCTTCTGTTGTTTAAGGTCTAGATGAATTGTCTCCATTTGTTGCGATGTAGTTTCTTTAAAATTATCAATCTTCCTGTCCGTTCTGTCAAATTTTGTTGATAGTTTCTGTATAGTTGTTAAAAGAGTTTGAAACTCTTTTTTTAATGCTGAGTCCTGGTGAGAAGCTTTAGTAAAGTGCATGTTGAAGTCAGATGCCAGAAACTTGTCTCTTGTATTTTGACAGGAAAAATTAAAAATAATTAAAAAATACTTTAATACTAACTAGACTATAAAAAGAAACTAGATATATAAAAAAATGTTTTTAGTTAGTTATAATTGAAAATTCCTGTCATAAAAGATATGATAAGGCAGAGCTGAGAGAACATGTTGCTACTCAAGGCTCATGCTAAGCCATAATGTTCACTCTTTGGGTGTGGCAATTTCAATGATCAATGCTACTCTTGTCTTCTTTTCTTGAACCACTATATCTGGTTTTCTAGCATCTATCTTTCGAACTGTTGGTAATGGATGGTTCCATGTAATATAAACTTCATCACTTTCTATGAGGCTTTGTGGCTCATGTTTCCAGTGTTTTTCAGCCACTTCAATACCATAATGTTTGCACAATCCCCAGTGCAACAATCTTGCCACATTATTATGCCTTTCAGTATACAATCCCTCTACCATTAGTATGTCACAACCAGCAGCAAGGTATGCAACTGTTTCCAATTCCATTTTACAAAACCTACATTTGTCTGTTTCTCCCACATGTTCAATGGACTTTGTAAACCAACGTGTAGTCAGCCCACTATCATGAGTCGCCAATATTAATCTTTCATCACTTGGTTTAAATTCACCTCCCCTTAACCATTCCTGTGTTCATTCCTGATCAACATGAGGTTCTTCCAGAAGTTTTCTGTGCTTGCAACTATATTTAGGCTTTTTCCATGTTTCTTGCCTTCTCATCTGGTCCTTCACCTTATATTCTTTCTTTTGTTTTTTGGCACATTCAGTTGCTGCCTGATTTTTATCTACTTCTGGTTTGATTTCCATTCCTGCTTGATGCTAATATGCTTCTGCTAAACTAAGCAGGGAAGTCATCTTAGATTTATTTTCCTCATGTTTCAAAACTTTCACTATGTTTGGGTCTTGTGCGGTCAGCAGATATGTGTGGAGTCCCACGATTGCAGATCTATACATGTAATCAATTTCAATGAGGCCCAACCCTCCGTCAGAATAGGGAATATATAATCTTGGTATGCACTGATTTTAATAAATCATTTGGTGAGTATGAAGCATCCTTTTTGTTTTACTATCTAATCTAGCCAACACGTTTTGGGGCCAGTCAATCACTCCAAAAATGTAAGTTAGGACAGGAACAGCAAATTGGTTTATAGCTTGGAGTTTGTTCCTAGATGTCAGTGCTGTTTTCAGGATTTAACTTAAGTCTTTTTAAATATTCCTTAATAAGTTTTATTCACATTTGTTCATATTTTATTGTTGATTCTTCATCAGTTCCCAAGTATTTATACGCTCCCTTTTACTCAAGTTCTTTTATATCACATTCTTGTCCCAAACTGATGTTTTCCTGATGTTGCAGTTTTCCTGCATTAAAGGTTGCTTTTGCACATTTATCAAGACAAAATGACATTCTTATATGATCTGAAAACATTTTGACAACTTGCAGTTTTGTTTTCAGTTCCTCATCTGATGAGCTATACAGTTTTAAATCACCAACAAAGAGAAGATGAGAAGTCCTTACACTTTGTTGTTTTCTAGGAGTCAGATTATAGCCATGGCCTAAGTTGTTAAGTAGCCTAATTGGTTAAGGGCAAGGCAGAATAGCAGTGGTGACACAGAGTCACCCTGGAATATCCCCCTTTGAATTTGTATCCTTGGGATAATAATTTGTCCTTTATCATGGCTTAATTGCAAAGTGGTCTGCCACTGTTTCATGGTCACTAATATAGTTGATCAGCATGGGGTGTATCTTATACATTTTTAAGCACTCTTTTATCCATGAATGTGGGAGATACTATCAAGTGCTTTTTTGTAGTCAATCCATGCCATACTTAGTTTCTTTCCCTTTTTACAGTTCTCCACTATGATTTTATTTAACAACACATGATCCATTGTTTCTTATGACTTTCTTTTATTGTCCTTTTGTTCTACTGCCATAATTGAGTTTTCTTCTAAATGACTATAAACTCTGTCAACATCAATTCCCATGTATAGTTTATACATCGTTGGAAGGCAAGTTATTGGTCTATAATTTTTAGGGTAGCTTGCAGGTTCACTCTTAAGTAGGAGCATTGCTTTTCCTGTTGTTAACCAAGTTGTTGTCTGTTTGATGTGTGCATATAAATAGTTCTTACTCTTCATGCAAAGATGTTAACCATAGGTGCTGGAAGCTGTTGAAGACTGAGGGGGGGGGGGTGGAAGGTGAGAGGGGCACTTAGTGATCTAGAAAGGGCATTTTTTTATAACTATTTACTACCACAACATATGGTCACTTGTAGGGCATTTTAAACTTAGCCAATTCCCTTTTGGTTCTTGAATTAACATTTTCTGATTGGTCTTACCTATCCCATGGCTGATAATTGTATATTAGCCCTAGTGAGAAGAACTGTGATTATACCATGCATAATCTGAGGGGACCCATGTAAGGAATGCAGCATTTAGGAACTGCCTCTATCCATTTGTGGCATGAGGGGCAATCCTGGAATACATTTTCTATTACCCATCCTTAGATCCAAGTTGCATTTGAATATGGATGGATTAGCTTTGTTTTATTCCTATGGATTGTCTGTTCTGGAACAGTGGTAGCCTATGTGATATATATCCATCTCTCCACAACATTCAGTTTAGATACCTGCACTAAGTATTTCTAATGCCATTTGACTTGCTGATGTTCAGTAGGTCTATCTGTATTAGGTCGCAGGATGCCTTGTATGCTAGACATGTCACTTCTAAGCACTCTGTAGGATATTGAGTATAGTAAGAAATCTTTGAGGTGGTCCATGCAAGACCTATTGTTTAGGCCTTGTATCCTTTTAAGTAAGGTATCTCTGAAGGTATTCCAATTGTTGCATGGGGCTGGACAGATACATGCCAAAGTGGCCATTATACAACATGATTGACCTAATGAGAGCTTTGTAAAGGGGTACAACAACATCTCTAGATCTAGTCACAATTAATTTGTTTATATGCTGTGCAATATAGAAAGGCTTTGTTATGACTCTGGGCACATGTTGGTCAAAGGTTAGGCCACTGTACAGACAAGTTCCCAAATGCCAAACAATTGGGTCAGTTCTCTGAGGGCATTGTCATGATCTTGACACCAGTTACTATTTGGGACAAACCTTCCTGCATGATGGTTAAGTTGTTTGGGGATTCAATAACTGCTCCTACCTTGCAGTCATCTCAAACTTAGCCAGCCAAAGCCCTTTGATATTTCCTTTTACTTTTGAGATGTATATGACATATGGAAAAAGTCTCAGCACCGAACCCTGGGGGGACTCCATTGGTGACTGGTCTCTTCCCCTGTTTTGATCTCCTGCATCCTGTGAGCAAGTTGGCAATCCAGCTAGTGATGCAAATGTTTGCTCCTACATTATTTATCTTTTGACCTAAACACACTGTTCAACCTCAGCCTCTCCACAGGCTACGTGCCCATAGAATGGCGCACAGCAAAGGTTATTCTGCTCCACAAAGGAGGGGCCACAACTGACTCTGTTAACTATCACCCCATAAGCCTGACTAGCCTGGTCGGCAAGGCTATGGAGCGCATCATCATGGAACTCATTAACAAAGACATTGGGAACCTCCAAACACTTAACCCGACCCAGTTCGGCTTTGTTAAGGGCAGATCATGCCTGTTAAACCTGGTTGACTTCTTCGAGACAATCACCAAGGCCATAGATGAGGGGAAGGTAGTTCACACAGCCTACCTTGACCTTGCCAAGGCTTTTGACACCATTCCCAACTGGGGAATTATAGAAAAACTCACCAGCCTGAACATTAACCCCTACGTCACGAGATGGGTTGCCAACTGGCTTACAAACAGAACTCACATGGTAAGAATAGTGGGCTCCAGGTCCGGCTCTAAACCAGTCACAAGTGGTGTCCCACAAGGCTCGGTCCTGGGACCGCTACTGTTTGGCATATACCACTCAGAAGTACAGGAAAACACAGGAGGATTATGGCTAACCAAGTTCGCCGATGACTGCAAACTGGGAGCCAAAATTGACCCTCCGGCTGACACAGACATTCTCCAAAAGGGCCTTACTGAGATGGACACCTGGTGTCAAAGTCATGGTCCCACGCTAAATGCCAAAAAAATGTATGGTCATCCCATTTGGGAAAAACGAAACACCCATGAATTACCACATAGGGGGAAGCCCCCTTAATACAGAAGAGGTAATAAGAGATCTGGGGACCCAGGTAGATAGTAATCTCTCCTTTGACAATCATATTGCCAAAGTAGTTAGGAAATCCTTCTATGTAGCCCATCTAATTACTAAAGGGTTCACATCTAGAAATAAAGAGGTTATAGTGCCCCTCTACTCATCACTCATCAGATCCATCATAGAGTATAATGCCCCGTTTGGGATGTACCTCACAACACAGCAGGTGATTCTCTATTCACTAACACAATAGGTAGAAGTTGGAATCTCTTACCTTGTGACATAACTCTGACTACATCCCTGCCACTTTTCAAACAGAAAATTAAACTGTACTTCCAAAATCATTGGCTTTGTTCCTGCAGTACACCTGACTAACCTTTTTCTCTTACTCTGTTTCTCCTCCACTCTTTCATCTCTACCCTATATCAGTTCTGTTCCTTTTACTGTTGAGTTTTAAGTATGTACATTTTGTACAATTGTGGATATTTAATGAACTGCTTATTGCAAACTTGTTTCTCTTTTAAATTATCTTTCTTTCTTTTTGTTTTTGTAATTTCTGATTTTTAGCTATTATCTTAGAGTAGTAAATTTTTTATGTAATGTACTTAGTATATAGTGGAGCTTTTCTCCTCGGGCCTCTGCTGAAAATGGACATGTATCCAGCCAGACTAGCCCGGTCAACAAATGTAAAATAAAATAAATAAAATAAATAAATAAGACACTTCCAACAGCTGGAGAGACCACAAAAGTATCTCACCAAGAGGATTACTGGTCTCAAACATATGTCCTATGCAGCCCAACTGGAAAAACTACAGCTGTACTCAGTGGCATATTGCTTACTCAGAGGTGATCTCTGCCTGACTTACAAAGCCATGTCCAACTCAGAATTGATGGAAATGCTCCACCTAAAGAAATCCAAGTCATTGCGAGCCACTCACTCTAGTGAGCTAAACCTTGCCACAACAATAAATAGAACATGCTGGAGGGATAGATTCCTGTCACAGAGACTCCCCATGCTTTGGAACAAAATTCCTAACTACATTAGGCAGAGCCCCTCACTAACACTCTTCAAGAGAAACCTTGATGAGTGGATGGGTAACAGAAAATACACCCCTGGGATCACTTCATTGGCTCTTCTTGACAGAGGCTCAGTTAATCAGTGGGGCAGCGAAAGCTGACACTCTGGCTAGGCTTATAAATGCCCTCGGGCAGATAGCCTAGTACCTACCTATGAACAAACCTGAGTAGGGGATGGTGTCAAAAAGCTTGGCCAGGTCAAGGTAATGTGGTGTGAACTGTTTTACCTTCATCCATTGCTTTGTTAACAAGAGTAAAGCTTAAAATTTGCCCATGATTTTGAACTTTCACACTTTACTCTGGGCTGTTTTCAAACACATTTTTAGGGCCATGCATACATGTATGCATTCTTTGATTCACCTTCCTGATTGTATTAAATTATATTCCTTGTACAGCACCAGTTGTTAGAATGTGTTTTAAATTTGTAGTTTTGAACAGTCTCGTAGTAAGGAATGAACAAAATGTTTGAACCAATAATGATAGAACTACCCTTTTCAGAAAATTTCAACCATAAAAGGCCACTCAAACGTCTGGCTGTTACAATCCACCAATATCAGTAAATATGCAAAATGTCTGCAGAAGTAAGTCATCTAAATAATTTCACATTAAAGGAATCTCTAACTAATGAAGAGGTTGCTGCTAGGAAACAACTTTATATGTCATTGTTTCATCTAGAAATAAAGTGGCTGCTGCCCTTGAAGAATAAATTGCCTGTGTTACATTAAAAAATGATAAGCTAGTAATATTGTAATAGGGAATGGATGTCAAACTGATAACAGGTTCATAGTTACTAGGTAACTCCTCCAAAGGAAGACATTTACAGGAATTCAGCATCCACTCCCTTTAAAGTACAACAGTACAGTATCAGTGATCCATCTGCATACTGTGGGAGTAGAACCCACAGCCTTCTGCATCAAAAGTAAGGCTACTACCTGTTGTGCTACTAACAATGTAAACAGACTTGGAATAAGCTGAAGCTCTCAGTGGGAAAGTCCAACTTGGAACAAAGCCAATTTTTAGCAGAGGCCTGGGGAAAATGCTATAGACACATGTCTTTATAACATGGGAGGAAACCAGAGCACCCAGAAGAAACCAACACAAACACAGGGAGGACAGACAGACTCTGCACAAAAGACACCCCAGCCAAGAATCAAACCAGAGAACCTCTTCCTATGAGGCAACAACACTACCACTGCACCATCCACTTGACACAACTAAATCTTTTAATTTCACAGCAGAAAAACATCTGGAAAAAGCCAAAATTTATTTTGGGGGGGGGGCAAAGGCCCAAAACCAGGACACATTTTAAATACTGCTTGTATAATCTTAGAAATTTGCTAAAATAGTGTTTTGTGTTACCATGTGTTTCCAAAGATTCGCCAGAAAATCACAAATTTTAAGAGGAACAGACCAAAAGTATGAGCCAAATATTCTGTGAAAATCTAGACATTTGAGAGCTATGGACTCAACTCCCTGAATCACAAGTTGTGGTGTGGGTAGGGATTGCAGTCTGTTGTACCTAAGGTTAAATGTTTGAGCCTGTTTAATTCTAACCACCAGTTCTAAGTAACTGGGGCATTACACGCACACTTCCTAAAGCATATATATAAACAACTATTCCTAAAACACACACTTCCTAAAGCATATATATAAACAACTATTCCAGCATATATAAACAACTATTCCTAAAGGACACAGCCTTTAATAAAGCATATATAAACAAATGGAGCACAGCCTTTCTTCCTAAAGTATATATAAACAAACAGAGCACAGCCTTTCTTCCAAAAGCATATGTAAACAAATGGAGCACAGCCTTTCTTCCTAAAGCATATATAAATAAATGGAGCACTTCTCCTTACCGTGAACAATGATGTGATTGGGAATATTTTATATTCCGTGCACTTTTTACGTTAGTGTGCGACACACGCATGAGTCCTCCATTGGGTACTCCTTAAAGAAAAACAGGTCTTGCAGCTGTAAAAGTGGAGGGGGGCACTCCCTCCCCCTCACTCTATGGTTCTGGTGCCTATGATGTTAATACTTTCTGCCAAAAATTAGGTACTGCATCTGGACCTGGGGTTTTCCAATTAGAGGCTTTTCTTAACTTTGCTTCAATCTCTCTGGCTGTTACTTCATCCCATTTCATATCCTGTACTTTTGAACCTCTTACTCTTTCTTTAACTTTTTCTATCCATTTAGCATCTGTGTTATGTTCCACAGGATCTTCATAGATACTTCTCCAAAATGTATCTATTTTTCTTTTTTTGGTGGTCTTTCAATTCCTTTTACCTTATTTCACAATTCTCTATAAAACTTTTTGGGATAATCAATAAATTGCTTATTTTGTACTTTTCCTTTATATTTATTTTCATATCTTCTAAGTCTTTCCACCTGTGCTGAAATTTTTAGTTTGTTATTTGCAATAGTGCATGATAGATCCTGGTCTGTTCTAATATTGCGCATTGCTTTTATCACATCTATTTGACTTAGTATTTTTGATCTATTCCCTCTTCTATAATATTCTAACAGTGACACGTCTTGTCTTAACTGCTTTATAGGTTTCTCTATTCGATATTTCCATGATGGTATTCGATTTTTCCCCTTCCTTTCCCTCACTACCCAGTGTTCTTGTGGTAGAACTTTATCAGTTATTAATTTAGCTGCACAGTAATATATCCTGTTTACTTCTGTTATATCACATTTTTTTATTTTACATTTGTTAACTGGGAAAGTCCGACTGGACACAGGTCCATTTTCAGTGGAGGCCCAGGGAGAAAAGCTCCAAGTACACAATACAGTTCCATAGATACAAAACAGTGAGATATAAGGAAACATAATAATATACATATAAGGAATACAATTGAGTGCAGATTGCTCCAAACACAAATGCAGTTTCAAGGAGACAAAAACAGTACCAAATAAGAGAAAAGTGGCAAACATTTTAAGAATATATTTGAACATGGATGTCTATGAACAGTCCTAATTACTGTGTTCATTTGTTTTACCAAACTTCTGATTTTTTGGTTTTATTAACCTTCTGCAGTCTATTTCTTTCATTGATCTTGATATATCTGTCTATGTCTATTAAATCAAGCAACTCTTCTCTTAGCTCATTTTCTTCCAAACTAAGGGCACATCCCTTGTTTTCAAATTCCTGCAGACATTCTATAGAAGATACTATAGCATCTTCCTGTGGCACATTCTCTTCATCTTCATCCCATGCCATCCATTGCTCTATCATATGGGAACTCACTGGCCTATCACTCCTCAAGATTGACTGCATCAGAGTTTCCACAGTTTCCTGTTCCTTCCCTTGCTGTCTAGCTTTAAATGAATGTTTATACTGGTTTCCTGTGGAAGACTCCAAATTATCTTCATATGACACCTGACCAATTGCTTCTTGTTCCACTAATTTCCCCTTAATTTGGATATCCATTACTCTATCCTGTTGTGGTGCTTTCTGAATTATATTTTCTACACTGAATCCTTCACTTTGCAGGTACTCTATAACCTCAGTTTTTATTTATTTAACTTCTCCATTACTAATCTCCTTTTCTACTTTTCCTCTTTGTCTTCTTTTTTTCTGTATTGTAAAGTTGTCCATGTCTGGATTCCTTTGCCTATATTTCTCTTCAAATATCTTTGGTGTTGCTCTTTTTGTATTGATTAGTTTTGCTTTTTTTTTTTTTTGCATAAATATTGCACTATTTTAAATCTCTTTTTTTTCCCATGTCCATTTTTTTTCTTCAGATATTTCCTGATCTTCCTGTTTCTCCTTACTTTGGGGACTCACTCCATCCTACTGTGATGTAACCTGTGCTAGGCCTTCTACATCAAATCCTTCATTTCACAGGCACTCCATAACTTCAACTTCTATTTTTTAACTTCTGCTTTACTAATCTTCTTTTCTACATTCCATCTTTGTGATGTTATTTTTTTATGGTGAAATTTTCTATATCTGGATGCATTTGCCTGTATTTCTCTTCAAATATCTTTGGGGCTGCCTTCTTCACATTCATTATTTTGGCTTTCTCCTTTGAACATATATTGCACCATATCAAATCTTTCTTTCCCATGTCCATATTTCTTTTTTATACTTTTCAAATATCTCTTGGTTTTGTTGTTTATATTATTGCACTTCCTCAGATGCTTCTTTTTCCAAACAGGTCAAAGTTTCTTGATCTATATCCTGTTTTTCACAAATCTATTGTATCAATGAGCACAAATTTTCATTTGAAGCTTCTGACAATTTTTCTTGCAGAAGTATTTTTCTTTCCTCTAATTTCTCTCTTAATCATTTTCTGAAAACATGAGGAACTGAATGGCACACAGGTGGATAGCTGCAACTGAAGAAGTCATATGCTTATTGGAGACGAAAGCGCTAAATAAAAATAAAAGTTGTTGCAGCTATCCACCTGTGTGCCATTCAGTTTCTCATGTTTTTAGTAAGTGCTTAGTCTCTTAATCATTTTGTATACCTTGTGTCTGGAAATTTTGAGCTTTTTGCATAATAGTAATAATGCATAATTTCTTTCTTATCCTCAATAGTCCACTTTATCGTCTTTATGGCTCTTCTTTGGCCTATCAGTTTTTGTGGTTTATCTGGACTGCTGCTTCCTTCTACAACAGGGGAGCATCCTTCCCCTGGGTCTGGCCTGGCTCCATTGTAGGAATGTTTCTGTATTTTGAGGATTCTACAATATCATCTTTTCCAGTCCTAGTACCAGTGCGCCTACCAGGATTGGGTACTTTTTTATCCTGGGTCTTGTGCACCCAGCTATCTTTTTTAGTTTTTGACGTACTTCTGTCTATAATATATGAGATTGGGGAATGTCATTGGTTTCACAGAAAGGGAAGAAGGGAAGTGGATCATCAGGCTGCGAGCTGACTTGGGACATGGTCTCAATGATAGGGTCAGCCTGAAACCTTTCCTTGTTGATTGCCCGTTACCACACTAAAGAGTCTTTTATTTTTCTTACAATTATATTTGTATTCATTTATTTCACCATTTTACATTATAATAAGTATAAAGATACATCAGCGCATCTTTAGGTGTTTTTATCAGTGTTTTATTAGTATTATTAGTGTTTTTATAGGGCTTTTATAGTAGTATTTTGAGAGTTTTTTGAATATATTAAAGTATAAAAATACTTCGAATATACTGAAGCATTCAAACATTCTAATGTTTTAACATTTTCAATTTGTTTAATTGTTTCCATGGTGATAGATTGAATTATTGCACCTGATGCATCATTGGTCTAATGGATGACATGTAATGCTTTTAAATTGGTTGTTTGTTCTGCTTTTTGAAGTCTGATGAAGCATCTTGTATAGATGTGAAAGCGCTTACTCATTTGATTAAAGCAGTGTTTTTCTAAAGAAACTGGTTGGCTTCGTTTGTCGTGGAGTACCTGCAGCTTTTTTCTACTTAACTTGTCTATAATATATGCTATATAAATACAGTCTATATATCAGTGTCGCCTTGGTGAGATTTTGTGAAAACAGGGTCCACCTCATGAAGGTACTCACCAAGACTTGAGGATGAAATCAATTTCAGCACTACTACTCTCCTTTGCTTGCTGAATTTTCATCTCTCCATCTAGTTGTATAGATTGGGAGATGATCACTGAGAGAGTCTGACATTGTACCTCTGGTGAAATGTTTGCTGAGATCTGATACTAGTATCCAGTCCAATAGAGAATTTGATGTATTGCTATAATGTGTGGAGCTATTGATTAGGTCTGTGAAACCATATAAATTCAAACTAGATGTAGGGGAGTTAGAGCTTATTTCTAACCAATTGGCATTCACATCACCTAGTAATATTTTTTCTTATAGAAATGTTATGGATATCCAATGTAGGATATCTTCCAGTATAGCTGTATTGTCACCAGGAGGGATATAAAGGGCAGTAATACATATTTGTGTATAACTGTTTAATTTGAAGAAACCAATAAGAAGTTTTGATTAACTGAATTTTGGTGTTGGTTTGCTGTAAGGAGAAATATGATAAGTATTGGGAAATATTAAAGCAATCCCACCACCTTTCCTCTTTATATGGTCATTGTGGATTATATTATAGCCAGGAGGTATATTGAGTAGGTTTGGTGCAATGTGAGGAGAGTGTAAAGAGGAATATGGATAGGTGGTTGGGACAGAGTTGGGGATATGTTGTGAGGTATTATTGAGTCATGGTATGATGTAGGAAGGGAAGGCTAGAGGATAAGCTGAAGAGTGGCATAACTAAGTATTGCTATCTGTATTTTAAAGATGTCAAGTAATGGGGGAGAAGCAATGAAAAAGGAAACAATAATTTACAGGACAGTAGGAGATTCAGTGATGGTAGATTCTGGAAGAGGATAGGTAAGGAGAGGAGTATTTTCTATAGAAGAAGAAATGTAGGCTGTCCTGGTATCTTCTCTGGAATGTAGGGAATACAAGGGTATTAAAGGTTAGATATACAGATGTAGTCAGAATACTAAGAAATGAGGGTTTATCTGGGAAAAGAAAAAGATACAAGGCAGAATAGATAGGTAGTATTTGGGAGGGCTGTGATTATATATGGATATGTTGCAAAGCAGTATGGGAGGGAGAAATATAAATTCACATTGATTACATGATCGCATAAGCCTTGTCTCATATACATGTTGTTATGCTGTGGTATATACAACCAATGTATCACATGTTTCGATTCAATTGCAATCTTGTGCAATTCATTGTATGTGGACTAATGTTGCTATACCCAAAGATTATTGAGGTGGTCAGCAGCACCATTGTGTTACTATTAGCATCTGTGTCAGGAAATGTTCTGCATGAGCCACAAACAACTGATCTCTAATGTGTCCTGATATGACATCGGGCCTCTCAAACACAACTTCCTCATGAAACACATATAGGCACATGTTGTGCAAGTGATGTAAGTATTTGACATTGATACAGCTGTATGACTGTGTGGATAGTACCAGTGTATGAAATGTGATGAATGACCAAAGTTGTATTTGGAGGTCTTATCACAAATAATTTATTCCAATAAGTGATAAATGTTAAGGTGAATACACAACTCAGTACAGATCTGTATCTGGATGTCACCAGACATACCCAACTGGAAGAAATAGACAATCCGCTAGCTGACAGCGTGTCTCACACATCACCCCCCCATTGCCAACTGTCACCAGGCAAGGTATGCATGCAAACATTATTCAAGTTTTATTCAGAGGAGGGCAGCTCATCTGTGTGGTCTTTACAGCTAATAACACAGACTCATTGGGCTCTGACAACATCACAGGTTGTGTATAGAGTGACACAAAATATGACCTACCAGACATAGTTGGATACATACTTCAACACAGCTGTTCTCATAGAAGGGTGTACGTCAACATGGGGGTGACCATCATCTGATGCATGGAGTTATAGTCACATCATGGCTCTCCTCATCTGTGAGGTGGACAAACAAGTCATCATGGACCTTCTGTAAAAGGACACAGGTAATATCCCGACTGTGTAACAAGCACATATGTGATTGGTTCAGGGTGCATCATGTCTGTTACATCTGTCCAATGCCCCGAAGAAGGTCAAGAAGGGCATACATGATGACAACACTATCATTCTGCAGAACCTATCCTGGCCAAGGCATTTGACACAAATACACACTCAGGTATTACCAAGAAACGGTCACAAATGGCCATAAACACCTACATCACCAAGTGGGTAGACCACTGGATCACATACATGACAGATATATATGTTCAAGTGTGTGAAGTGACCTATATTTAGAGTCTAATGATCAGGTCAGTACCTCAGGGCTCTGTGCTAGGCCCTTTCCTGTTCATCATTTAAGTCTCAGACATCAAGACTAACGTACACATCCTTTGTCCAACCAGCTTTGTGGAGGACTTGTGGATGACCATTACATTTAAGTGTGGTATTGGTGTAATACAGAGACAGTATCAACACACACAAAGGATTGCAGCCATAGCCATGAGGACACAGTTGATGAATCCAAATCATAGGAGAATTAGTTACATCATAAAAGCAAATACACAAGCTAATTATCATATAGACAGCACACCCTTATGAGCAGACCAAGTGCTACGCGCCCTGTGTACTCAGGTAGTTGGTATGCAGAACATCCACCAGCATGTGCCCACACTGGTGACTACTCACTTGTGGGTAACAGAACTCCTGAGTATGTGCAGGACACCCACATCAAAGGATGTTATAGCTCCATAGTTCTCAGTCTTCATCATACCAATAACTGAGCACAATGCACCTGCACCCTTTTTCATGTACTACTCAACACATCTTCCAGGGATCAGTTACTCAGGTGTACCACATTTGCCACAGACAGCACTCACACATCTTACTTGCCATACCTAAGTATTCTTTTTATTGCATAAACATTACTGGTTGATGGTGTGGAATCCCCATCACGATATTATACAAGATGCATGTATGATATGTGTTCCAGTGATCCACACAGTAAATACGTAGCTGATTGACAAGATTGAGGGCATGGGTTACATTTGAGACAGTGTGGATTGTGCCATTTATACGGCATGCACTCATGTGAACTAGCCAGGATTGCTCATAATTTCAAATACAGATGTAACATTGTGCCTCCTAACACCTCCGGCAGATGTTAAATTTTGAGGAAGGTGTGCTTGATTCCCATCAGACTGCTGACAAATCATAATAGTTGTACAAGTATGTTCTTGCAGAACCATCTGCGATCACTCACAATCACATATGCTATGTCAAAGACATGGGATTAATGGTGGCATTATTCTGATATTGTCCATGTTGTGCATGCTTCTGTCTACTGTTGTTCATCAGCCTGTTACTATGTGACCCACTCAGTTGAGACTTATGCTAAAATCACATTCATATTCAGCCAACACATTTTGCACAGCTTTGCAATATACACCTAGTCCCTTTTGTATATGCTATCCCTGATAAATTTACTGTCTATTGTTCATGTCAGGATGCTTATATCACAAAGAATCCTCCCCACTGATATGTCACCTTGTGTGACAGTCATGTAATATACAATAACTGTACATTATGTACTGCGTCATGTTGATATGTGATTAGTGTTTATGCTACAACTGTCTCCATTGACATGCTCTCATCTGCTGTACATTACCATGTTTCACCCATCTTCTTCCCCTGTGTTCATTCCAACAATCCATCTGTGTGTCCCTTTCCAATACACACACTTCCCCTGACTATTTATTTATAATACAGTCCATGTACCCTTGCTGATCATTTGCACAACTTAGATTCAGTATGCCTGACACAGGTTTACACAATACTCTACACTGAATACACTTTTATGTAATGTGTTGGAACTATATATGTTGCTTTATTAATAACCCTGGTAGTCATTGTGGCTTTCCATGCAATCCCACAGACCTAGTTTGCCCATAGGTAAACAGGTGTATATGTCTGCAGGTGTTCATGTTGTTTCCACAGTTTCCTGGCTGGCAATACTGTTGCTGGCCAGAAAACATTGGTTGCTTACATTTAAGTGCTATGCTTGGCATGCATATGTAATTAGCTCTGCTGCTCACAGCGCAAACACATAAACTCCATGTAGGCTTCGCGCTAAGCCTACGCAGAGATTATTAAACCCCCAGGTTAATTTTTATAGATTCTAAAGGTCTCTCATTTATTTTATTTTATTTTATTTTTATTTTACATTTGTTTGCCGGGCTAGTCCAGCTGGAATTAAAACAAAGGTTATACAAAATTGAAGATTAACTATGAGTTCCTTTAACAGATATTAAGTTACCATGGATAGTTATTTTAGTAGAGAGAGAAAAAAAAGAACACATAAAATACTATTTACGTATTGCAAGAGACATTAATTATATCTAGAACTACACTCCATTCAGATCATTGCATACATATTAGTGTATATACAATATATAATTTTTGTCATTAGGATGTTTGAGAACCAGAGAAGCAGAAGGATTGCAGTTGAGAAGTAAGGAAGAGAGTTAGGGTTTCTCAGGTTTTCAGTCGATTGGGTACAGAGCAGAGCCCAGAGTTTTAAGATAAGAGGTTGTTTTTTTTAAAAATCAAAGGAGCCTATAGAGGTAATGTGTGATGGGAGGTTATTCATATATAATCTTGTTGGAGTTTTCCAACAGTAGTAAGTGTTTTAAGTTTAGACAGTGGTGTGTTCTATACTGGGATGCTGTGGGTTTCTCAGGGTTTTTTTTTGAGAGGTAGTGTAAAAGGAGGAGCATACATAGGGGTCGAGATGAGATGTGTTTGTGCTAAGGTGGTCGGTAGGGTTTGATTCTGTATAGTGAGTTTTTTTTTATTAACTGCTTTTATGGTGTTGTTGATATGGTAATATTGAGGAGGAAATTTTTTGATTGAGAACCAGTGTCTAGAAATAGAAAAAAGTGTTGTGAGTGGAGGAGTTCAGATTGAGTGGAGCTGTGCAAATAAAATGGTGGAATCATCTGCATTGTATACATGTAGTGTTTTGATAGATGCTTGGAGGTCATTAATAAAGATATCCTGTGGGACTCCTAAAGAGATAGGTAATAGTGAAGATAGACAATTTTAGGTTGGAAGGAGGTATCATCCAAAGGGATTTTTTTATGTGTAGTAGAAAGTGTGTGGTTGACCATGTCAAGGCTTTGACAGGTCTAGGAAAGATGGTGTTGGAAAGGAAAAGTAGAGCAGTGGTAGTACTATGTGAAGGTCTAAATCCATGAGTATTATTTGCAAGGTTGTTTTTTTGTTTTGAAGGGTTAAAGTTGTTTGTGTATACATTTTTATTTTTTTTTTAGTTTAGATAGTAGTGCTTGCTATAGGACAAAACAAAAAAAGGTCTGTGGCTTTCCTTTTTGTGTGTGGGTATGATATGGATATTTTTTCCAGATTGAGGAAAGTACTTTCTTTTATGGATCTGTTGGTTATCAGCTGGTGTAGTAGTTTTAGTTTTTGTAAATAGATTGTATGTGTTGGGTTGGGTTGAAGTTGGTGGGGTGTTGCAGGAGGGGAAGCTGTTATTGGAGCAGTTTTAAGAGTCAGGGTTTTAGGTTTTAGCTAGATTTTATATGGAAGTTTTGTAAAGAAAAGGTAAGAAAGTGATGAAATTAAAGAAAGTATCAGGATCTAAATTTTTTGTTGAGTTTTGGTGGTTTGGTACTTGCCTGGGGGTAAGAAAATTATTGATAGAGTACCAACCAAAACTTTTGGTTCTTTTGGTTTGATTATTTGGTTTCAATTAATTTTTTTTTTTTTATCTGCAAGCTTTTTTTTTTTTTTTTTTTCTGAGTTCTTAGAGAGATTTGATCGATCGTTTTTTTCTGGAGGACCGCCATTTTTCTCTAAGTAATTTTTTGTTTGGTATTAGAAGTTAGCCAGGGTGCTATTTTGGTCTTTGTTCTAATGATGTATAGTGTGCATGTAATTGGATGTATCCCTTCCAAGCCACACATGGATAGTGCATTGCCTCATTCTCTTTAATCCATCATTTCATTAAAATCATGCGCTAATTCTGAGTGAAAGTTTTGTTTTTGAAGCGGTAGTCATGTGCAATCACTAATGCATGAATACTGGAATTTTTATTTAAGGAGTCTTACTGAAGGCTTCCTAAGCACCTCTGTTTTGAGGGATATAGTGATTTCAGAGTTAGTATAGGTAAGTAGTATGGTGAAAATGCTTCTTTTTACTGTTATTTTTAACCACGATTGTTGTTTGAATTTAAGTGTCTTTGACATTTTGAGATAACACTTAATAAGGTTGAAAGGACATGCAGTTTCATTAGGAAGCCACTCTTTTTTTCACTGCAGTATGCATTTATGAAGGTATTACTTACGTTATGCTTGTTGTCAGCCATTATGACTCCACAAGCAGTTTCAGTCGATACTTTGTCACCATGCCACTTGCCTTGGGATCATAGCTGAAAAGGATCCACAGACCAGCCTGCGTGCCTGGTTAACAAATACATTCCTGCGGCATTACTGGGTAATTTCTGGTTTCACTTTGAATGAGTTTGCCGGGCAATGATACTGTTTCCTCCATCATCATAAATAAAGCATCCAGTGAAGATGAGCTGCTTAATTACTAGCACTTTCTCATACAGCAGCTGTTCTAATCCAGCAGTAATATCATACCCATTCAATTTGCTGTAATAGCAGCCTACTAGTAGTGACCAGGACTGCAATCAAGATATACTTATTACAGATATTTATTTTCTTGGGTTAAAATACACATCCCTGGCAATGAATAGTTACTGTTGTGAATGTCTTTTCATATAAAACTTGGCAGCATTTCTTTACTCCCCAGATCAGGCTGAAGTGTATTCTGTCAGTTTTGCCATAATTCAGTTTAGCTTTTATCATGAATTTGAAAGAATCACAATGGGCATCTTTGAACCATTATGTTATAATCGCACCTATTCCTAAGGATGAAATGTCACATGGTATTCTGATATAAAAGGAAGGATCTCAGTGTAAAGTGTGTTAGAACTTTGCTGTTATCATCCTGCTAGTCACTAATTAGACTCAGTCACACTTTTTTGTTCATTTTAATACAGTCCTAGCTTGAATCAATGCATTCATTGAAGGTAAAACCAACAAAAGGTTTCATACAAACTTGTGGCTGCTGTTCACCATTTCTGGTCATGACCTTGTTTGTGACACATTTTGATTTTTGAGTGCTTTTAAGGCAGATTCAATTGTCTCTTGTTATCTGTTCAGTCAATCTTTAGCTATCACATGCCCACAAGTATTTCATTTTTGAAAAACTGGCACTTATCTCTGTTATACTGAAATCCATGCTGTTTTACCCTACACAGACTGTTCACAGACTGGCAAAAAATCTCCATGATCTCTTCATTTATTTATTATTTTATTTTATTTATTTGCAGTTGGTTTACCAGGATAGTCCATTGGGCCAAAATAACCCGTTTTCAATGGAGTCCTGGGGAGAAAAGCTCCAAACACAGATTACACAAAGATTACAATGATTTACATTTTAACAATTTCTCATTTCTGGTTATAAGACAGAACAAAAAATACTGAGGTTACTATCAAAAATATATATTTTTTTTAGAAGGAGAACATTGCTCTAGTAGGATTAAAAATAAGTAGTTAGATGCAGTAGACTTAGAATTTGCTAGATGCAAATAAGAAGTTGTTTACTAGATGCAAATATGAATTTGCTATCTGGAATGTAAGAGATGAAAGACTGTAGGAAGTGGGGAATAGGTTATGAGGGGTGGGAGCAGGAGCACTCCCATGTCGATGTTAGATGTGAGTGGAGTGATTTTTTTAAAGGATGGCAGGCTAGTGATGGTACGAATGGAGGGAGGGAGTTCCATAGGCGCGCTAGGGAAAAGGACAGGAGGTTTTGTCCTGGGGGGCGAAGGGGTCTGTAAACTTCTATTAGGTTTTGATTGGTAGATCTGAGTAGTCTTTGTGTGTGGTGCATTTTAAAGGTAGTGGAGAGGGAGGGACAGAGGGATGGCTTGAAAATGAGTTTGTGTGCATATGTGAGCTGAGTATAGGAGAGGTAGTTGGGGAGCTCTAGCCAGTTTAGTTTGTGGAGAGGTGCACAGTGATGGGTTGAAGATTTGTTGCTAGTGGCAAATCTGGCTATTTTATTATAACAAGTGGACAGTTTTGTTTTGAGAGATGATTGTAGGTTTGTTAAAAGAGGGGCACCATAAAGAAGGAAGGGTAAGAGAAATGTAGTAGAGAGAGTGAGCTTAGTAGCTGAAGTGAGGTATCGATTGTGTCGGTAGAGCATGCCAAGTTTTTGGTGTTTTTTTTAATGTTTAGTAGTAGATGGGAATCGAATTTAAGCTGGTCATCGATTTGGACTCCTAGTAGTTTGGTTTCAAATACCAGTTCAAGAGGTGTATTATTTTGGCTGGTGATGGAGAATAGTTTTCTATCAAAGGTATTGGTTTTAGAGGGGGTAAATATCATAAGTTTTGTTTTAGCTGCATTGAGTGCTAGAAATCAGGATCTCATCTGGTAACACTGCATATTGAGAATTTCCAGTTATGCTTAATTCATAGCCCTTGGACAAATGTCTAGTTTAGATTGGGCTAATCTGCATGTTGTTTTGTTACTGTTCCCTAAGTGTCAGGTGCCTGAGACACAAACCACTGTGGACGGGAATGATGGCAATTGTTTCCTATTAAAATTCACTGCCAGCTTGAGTACAAAGTTTGCACCAGCAACAATTTTTTTTGGTTAATCTCTCACTTCTTCAATTTTATCCAACTTCAGAAGTGGTGTATATGTAAGTTCATGGGATGTGGTGGACCTCCTCTCTAAATCAGAGGGTATAGGGGGCTTATGCCTGCAAAATGTTTTGGCATTGAGAAATGTCCAGTTTGACACATAAGGGTTTCAGTAGTGGAAGTATGTCAATGATATCAAACCAAGCTTTGTGTATGGCAATAGTCAAAAAAACTGCCTGAACTATTGTTTCTTCTCTATCTATGGGTATGTCCATGTCAAGGCCATTTTTGCCCCTGTAAGGAATGCAACAAGTGTCCACAGTTAAAGGCAATAAATATTTCACAGTGTATAACAAAAGTTTATAATCTTGTAACTTTTCCATATACAAACATTTCCTGATTGTTTTTCTTTTTCTTGTCCATAAGAAATATACAAATAGTCCATGTACTGCCTTCTGCTTTCGACAGTATTTGAGCTTCTTTCGTTTTCCTTATCGACAGTTCCACATTAGATCTCACCATGCACAATACTAGATGACATTTAAGGGACTCAGATGTGACATTTTGTTCTAGCTCAGTACTGGTCTTTGGGTTGGCATTTTGTTTTAGTTCTGTCCTGGACATTAGGTTGGCACTTTATTCTAGTTCTGTTCTGCCTTTCGTGTCTTTTAATGTTCCCATTCCTAAGACAGAAACATGTTTGCTTTTATTAACATCTGAAACAACTTCTATGCTGTGACTTTATTGCATCTCTTTGAAGATAGCATATGTGATATTATAAATGAATGCCAGTTCAAGTAAATGCATTTATCCATCCCATCCTAAGCAATGCAGAATCTCCTCTCTTACACACACATAAAAATAACACCTGTATTTTGACCATTTTAAATCACCAGTGCATTAATCTTACCTCCACAGGGCCATTTTCATGTGGAAAATATGTAGCAGCAATCCTAATTTTACTACTATGCCTGAAAGAAATGATAGCTAGTTCTGTACCTCTATTCACTTATCCACCTAGTGTTAGTTATATATGCAGAATAGTCTCCCATTTTGCGATTGCTTTCTTTGCTGAAATGCATACATCATGCTGACAAGTCAGTCTTCAACAGTATGCAAAAGTCATGCTGTGAGACTGCTTTCTCATGTTATAGCATCTAGTTGTCACAAAATCATAATGTACTACATGTTTGGGGAAGGCAGTGCATGCTCAAAGTGCTTCCAACCGATTGCTGTACTATATATAAACATTCAGGAACCACTTATAAAACACCCTTCTTGCCTTAAAATTATTTATTAAATCACTTCTCAGTGGAATAGATGATTTGCTCCTTGTTCCACTCATTTAATGATTGTAGCTCATTGCTTAAAGAGCCCTCATCATTCAATGCTTATTCCAAACTGGTGTCAGGCAGTCGGCACAAAGTTTCTTCTCATGTATTGTACCACACTTTTTCTTTTTTTTTCTCCATCTCTGATGATTCCTCAGTACTTACCTGGAAACATGTCCAATCTTAGTGGTAATACAACGCATCTGAACTACTGTACTGCACAATTATATATATATATATATATATATATATATATATATATATATATATATATATATATATATATATATCTACATGCTAGGTCAAGACATAGACTGAGCTGTGAATTTAAAACACTTAAAAGTTATAGAAAAGGCATGTTCTAGCCAGATTCCTGGTCTCTTTCTCTCTCACACACACATACACTTTCCTTTATTGCATTTTGCCAAGAGATAATTTGGCAGGATGGTGTACCTCTGTGTTGTGTCAGGATCACAGTGTTCCCATTTTCTGCTGTATGCTCTGTCTTCTTCTTCATCCTCCTCCTCCTCCTCCTCAGTAAGACCCAGTGATGAAGATCCATATCCATATCATTGGCCATTCAAGAACCCGCTTTGTATGTAGCATGCACATTTCCCCATGCTAAGCTGTGACAGCTCATGAATACGAATAGCATGTCACTCAGCAACTCACAGCTGGCATTTGTCTTATGGATTAAAGGAAGATGCTATTCTACCAATCCTTTCTGTGTCATTCAGTGACAGATTTCAGCCTCGGCAGAACTAGAAAAAAAATTAAGGCTGTATTATTAATTTTTCATCATGTTTATCAAGGAGGTATATGGAGTCATTATACTAAAAGCAAGCAACTAAACCTTGAAGAATGCAGTTCCATAATTTACCATTTACTGTATGTAAGGACAGGAATGGTTTAATTAAGACAGACACTATGGCATTTTATTACACTGTATTAAAATATGCAAAAATAATGGCCTAAGTAGATACTGCAAAACAAGTGAGACATTCTACATTTCATCTCTACTTTTGCTCTTGGGCCCTGAAAATTTATCAGTCTGTGTATGGCATTGCATGTGGTTGTGTGTGTATTATTAGATGTACATTTCCTTTTTAGAAAGTTGCAAATAACTATGCATGTGTGAGTAAACACTTGAAAAATCGATAGCCGTTTAGATTTTAAATGGCAATATTTTTTTTTACATTTTCTGAAATTTCACTAAAATATATTTATGTATAAGCTAGGAAATGCACCTGAAAAGAGTGGATGGCATAACGTAGCACACATCAAGAGGAAAGGTAGTTATAAACTTGGTAAGTTAAAATAACAAAATTATTAACAGAAGGTAAATTCTATTACATTTATATTTGCAGAAAAATAAGTGCTAAGGAAATACGCCTTTAGTGTATGATACGATAACATTATTTGTTGCTTCACTGGGACTATCTCTAGTGATGGACCATGTTTTCAAATTTCCCATACTTCCATTAAGGTGGTGCAACTTCCCAGGTTGTTATATTAAGTAAGGTGGTACAAGGAATGAAGCCCCTACATGGTGAGGTATGAGGTCTTTCACCCTACTTTTTCGAGGTACAGAAATTCATTTAGTTTCCACTGGGTTTCAACAAAATGGTTCACTGATGAAAATGGACTTATGAAAGGTATTATAACCAAGGATAAAGGTCTTGCTGAAAGAACACCAGGTGCACTAATCCTTAGTAAGGCCTCACAGGTTGTCATTTGAGTGACTGCTACATTTTTACAGGATCTCTCCACCTTTCTCATTAAAACCTATACCCACATCTACCATAAAAAAACTCCTTTAGAAACTGAAGCCATGCTCTAATGCCCCAGATAACATTCCTTCATACTTTCTTAGCATAGCTGCCGAAGCCAATGCCTACCCCATCAGCATTCTAATCAACCGCTCTATCCAAGAAAGCATAGTACCCCAAATTTGGAAAAAGGCTTTTATCATACCTTTACATAAAGGTGGCAATAATAACAGTATTACTAATTTCCGTCCCATCGCTATCCTGTCTCCCATCTCTATACTCCTAGAAAAGTGTATCCATCAACAACTCCTACCACATCTCTTAGACAATCACCTACTAACTCCCACTTAGACCCGGTCACAGCACTATGACAGCCCTCCTCTCCTTCCTGGAAACTGTAAATAAAGCCTGGGACTCTGGCCACATTGTTTCTACCCTCCTACTTGACCTCTCTAAGGCCTGTGACACTATCTCTCACAATCTACTTCTAACTAAACTCTCTATGCTTAATCTATCACCTTCCTCTCTGAACTGGTTCTCCAGCTACTTATCCAATAGATATCAAGCAGTAAAATGGAAAAAGGCCACCTCCTCATTCCTTAACACCCCAACTGGAGTTCCCCAGGGTTCCATACTGGGTCCCCTCCTCTTCAATATATTTATAAATGACTTCCGCAACTCTATCCTTTTCTCAAATATCATCCAATATGCAGATGATTCAACTATTACCTGTTCTGCCACATCCATCCCTACACTCCTAAAGCTTACACAAAATGTATTCTCAACCACCGAACAATGGATGAAAAAAAATCACCTAGCACTTAATGCCTCTAAAACCAAAATAATGTTATTTATTCCCTCTAAAGTCACCTCTTTCAATACAAACACATTCTCTATCACTAGCCATAACAACACATCTCTGCAATTGGTGTCAGAGGCCAAATTACTAAGGGTCCAAATTGACAGTCAGCTTAAATTCAATTCCCACCTTCAACTAAATATAAAAAAAAACCCACCAAAAACTTGGCATGCTCTACCAACAAAATCGTTATCTCACACCCTCCACTAAAATCACTCTCTCTACCACATTTCTTATCCCCTCCCTCCTCTATGGAGCCCCACTCCTAACTAGCCTACAATCTTCCCTTAAAACACAACTTTCCTCTTGCAACAACAAAATTGCCAAGTTCGCTACCAGCCATAAGTCCTCCACCCACCACTGTTCTTCTCTCCACAAACAAAAATGGCTAGAACTATCCAATCATCTCACCTACACTCAACTTACTCTTGCACACAAGCTCATTTTCAACCCCTTCCTCTGTCCCTCCCTTTCCTTTGCCTTTAAAATGCACCTACCTGACAGAGTACTAAGATCTAACAACCAAAACCTAATAGAATTGTACAAACCAACTCGTCCCCCAGGTAAAAATCTCCTATCCTATGGTCTAGCTTCTCTCTGGAGCTCCCTACCACCATCCATTCATACCACTTCTATCCACTTTCTATTCAAAAAAATCTCTTCACTCACATCTAGTATCCCAGTGAGAATGCTCCTGCTCCCACCCAACATAATTTACACTGGCAATTTCCATTTTACTTTTCTCTCCCCCTCTTTATACTGACAATTTCCATTTTACTTTTCTCTTCCCCTCTTTACACTGGCAATTTCCATTTTATTTTATCTCCTAACTCATACATCCTTCCCTTGTACTTACTAAGCTATTTACAAAGAATGTATTAGAATGTACCTCTTAAGTGCAAGCTTCCTTAAGATGTAATGGCTTCTCAGTATTTATACTGTAATGTTCCTTTTTTACTAGTCTGTAGCATCTGTAATGTTTTTCACTAGTCTGTACTATTTGTAATGTTTTTTTGTTCTAGTCTGTAACATTTGTAATAATTGTAACCTAAAACCTTATTGTAACCTTGCTGTTTTTGGAGCTTTTTTCCCTGGGACTCCATTGAAAACGGGTTCATCTTGGCCCAATGGACTATCCTGGTAAACCAACTGCAAATAAATAAATAAATAAATAAATAAATAATCTGTTTAGAGATCTTTGAAGGCCGTCTTTTGCATACTTATCCCTGGTAATATGGAATCTGCTACCTTCCCTGACATAGGCATGCGTGCTGAGACCTCCTTCTGAAAATTTGTTGGAGATCTGTTTTAAAGTGATTTGTTGCCACCACAGTATGTGAATCCCAAAGTACCAAAGAATATTTTCACCCCGCTGGTATATGTTTCTGCCCACTCCTTTTGAAATAAGAATGCTTTGATGCTTTGAAAGTACTGTTTTCCTAAGGCTGAGCTACTAAAAACAAACAGTAAACTTTAATTTCAGTGTTATCAATATAGGGGAAGCGTGATGTGAATCTATAAATTTTAATGGATGAATCATCTTGGCGTGTGCAAAGACTGTCCCATTAAAGTCTATGGCTGCATCTCACATTATTCCTTAGTTGATATCAGTGAGGAATGCACTAAATTTCTTCAGGCCACAGTTTTAAAAAAGTTTGCAAAATTTTTTATTAAAAAATCAGTTGAAATAAATAAGGGAACAAAGTAATATGAGTGTACTGTGGCACTTAACTCCCTCAATGCTGTAATGAACCTAAACAACTGAAGAAATTGCTTTAAGCATTTGCAAGTTTTTATAATTATAAATAAATAAATAAATAAACAAATAATGGTATAATAGAGTAATATATGCAAACTGAAATAAACCAACATGCTTATACAGCAATTGAAAGCAAATAAGAAAAATTTGCAGCATTTCCAAAATTCATTTAAAGCAAATGCTGTATGTTTTTGTGAGATTGTTTAACCCATTAAATAATAATGTTATCTCCAGGTGTCTGTCAGGAGTTATCCTAGTGACACCACTTGCCATCTAATTTTGTCTGTTCATATTTACATTAATAATTCCAAAACTATACTGTATAGAAGCTAATTAAAGATTTCATCTTAAAGCGTACATGATGTTTTGTGCTGCATTGCACACATACTATCTATGTTGTCATCATTTTCCTTTTCAACTAAACATCGCAACAACCAAGCAGCACAGACAATACTGCTTGGACTCATAGGTTCATAGGTTCATAGGTAGGTACTAGGCTATTGCCCCTGGGGCCTATATAAGCCTAGCCAAAAAGGTACCCTGGCTTTCGCCATCCAAGAAAATTATTTTCCTGTGCCACTGTCGAGCAGAGCCACAGAAGTGATCCCTGGGGTGAATTTCCTATTTCCCATCCAATCATCAAGATTTTTCTTGAAGAGTGCTAATGAGGAGCTTTGTTTGATATAGATAGGTAGTTTGTTGCAGAGTATGGGAAGTTTCTGACTCAGGAATCTATCCTTCCAGCATGTTCTGTTTGTTGTAGTGACAAGGTTTAGGTCCCTAGACTGTGTAGCTCGGAGGGATATGGATTTCTTTAAGTGGGGCATGTCCAACAGCTCTGGGTTTGACATGGTCTTGTATGTTAAGCAGAGGGGTCTATATTAAATTAGTGAATGCTTAGAAAAGCGAACGCTAATTCATCGACCCCTTTTAAGCGAAAGCTTAACATCTCCAACACCCTGGGAAAAAATTTGCTGTTCCGAGAAACACACACACACACACACACACACACACACACACACACACACACACACACACACACACACACACACACACAAAACACAAGCACACCAAAAAAACAGCAATCCACACAAATACACTTAAAATCATACATCTACCCTACACTAAACTGTACATACACTACTATCTATCCACTTACCTTAACCCAAACCCTAACCCTAAGGTCCGTCACTATCACACACTCACCTGACCTGTGCCCTAACCCTAACTCACCTAACCCACCCTAACCCTAATATCTGTCACTATCGCATACTCACCTCACCCGCACCCTAACCCTAACTCACCTAACCCGTGGCCTAACCCAACCGTCTGCACAATCGCACACTTACCTGAACCCAACCCGTAACTTTCCACCACAGTGCTGAAAATAGCGAAGCCACAGAAACGGTCAACCGAATTCTTTCCCTAGGAAAAAATTTGGTGTTCTGCAGCTTTGCTATTTTCAGCATTCACTGTTTTGGGGTCGATATTAGAACATCAGATGTTTTAAACTTCGATGTTCTAATATAGACCCAAACAGAGATCGCCTCTGATTAGGCGATATGCGACAGAGTAAAGCTGGTGTTCTTTGAGATGGTCTGTGTAGGGCATCTGTTTGAGGCTGATAATCCTCTTTGTGAGGCATTTCTGCAGCCTTTCCAGTTGTTGTAGATGTCTTGTGAGGTACATACCAAAAGGGGCATTGTACTCTATAATGGGTCAAATGAGTGATGAGTAGAGGGGAGCAATGACCTCTTTTTTCCCTTGATGAGAAACCTTTTGTGATGAGGTGTGCCACATAGAAGCATTTCCTGACTACTGTGACAATGTGATTATCAAAGGAGACACTACTGTCCACTTGTGTCCCAAGGTCTCTTATCACACTTTTGGTGTTAAGTAGACTACCACCTATGTGGTAGCTCATGGGTATAGAATTTTTGCCAAAGGGGATGACAATGCACTTTTTGGCAGTGAGCTTGAGGCCATGGCTTTGACACCAGGCATCTGTCTCCGTGAGGCCCTTTTGCAGGATGTCCACATCATTAGGAGTTTCGATTATGGCTCTTAGTTTGCAGTCATCTGCGAACTTCATTAGCCAAAGACCTTCTGTGTTAGCCTGTACTTCAGAAAAGTAGATACCAAACAGGAGAGGACCCAGGACTGAACCCTGTGGTACTCCACTTGTCACTGGTCTAAAGTCGGATTTGGAGTTTGCTACTTTCACAGTGTGGGTTCTGTCAGTGAGCCAGTTGGCAGTCCATCTTGTGACATAGGGATTTATACCTAGTTTAGTGAGTTTATCTATAATTCCAGAGTGGGGGATGGTGTCAAAAGCCTTGGCAAGATCTAGATAGGCTGTGTGAACCACAGGGACTCAGATGAAAGCTCACAGATGGATGAACAAAATACTGCTGACAGTATGTGTGTAGCGTGAGTGGTTACAAAGAGATTGCAAGTTGTTCACAAAAATATATACATTCATATTTACTGTGTTTATAGTGATTTATAAAATATAGTTAATGACCTGGAATACATGTGACTACCATAAGAACTGTTTTGTGCTGAGCAGTTTGCCATTTCCCCTTTTTAGTTTCATATCAGCATGAGTTTTTGAAGTCACAGAGAAAAGCAACAGGCATATCAATTGATACATTGTTAACTTAGATAATAACTCTTTGCTACCAGGCAGTGGTTGACTTTATGATAGCATTTCTGTCTCACATCTCTGTGGTCCCAAGGTCAAGCTCGACTTCCAGTCACTGCCTGTGTGTATTTTTTTATTACTTCCCTCCATCCACGTGGTATTACCCAGTGGTTCTCCTTCTTTCACCCCATTGACTCATTAATCTATTCACTAAGTAGAGCTAGGCACCTTGCAGCTGGGGTGAGAGGCCTCCAGACCATTTGTTCCCCAGCTGGAGAGTCAAATTAACCAATTTTTTTCCCCTGAAGAGTTAACAGTCAGTCTTTAGGGAGATGCCAGTTTGCCAGACCCAGAAAGCTCCCCTCCTAACCCCCCGCAAGAGCTCCTAGTGTTTGGGTCAGCTCAGTTTTTCCTCCACAAATGTTGTCAGGACTGGAATGCATGTGCTTCTCCATGCATATGCTTTCCACAGGTAAGGCAATGCACTTCTGGGCAGCATGTGCTGAACAGGTTGTCAGCATTGGTGTAACATCCATTGTTACCTTAGCATCCTAGGATCATCTCCAGGAAGGATGCTGGTGCTATTCCCGGTAAGAATTTACAGTGCCCCATCCACTCGTCCAGGTTCCTCTTGAACAGTGTCATAGATGTGCTCTGTTTCACATGAATTGGTAGCCTGGTCCAAAGATGTGGCAGTCACTGGGAGATAAATCTGTCCCTCAAGCATGTCCTATTTAAGTCACAGACCATACTTAGATCCCTGGAATGGGTAGCCCTACTTCCATTTATTTATTTATTTTATTTTACATTTGTTGACTGAGTTAGTCTGACTGCGCTTAGTGGCCCATTTTCAGCGGAGACCCAGGGAGAAAAGCTCCACAGTAAGATACAATTTATTAGCAGAAGAAATCAGATCATTATTTTTCACTACATACAAACAGTGTGAGTATACTTTTACACTAATAGTAGGTGTAGAGGTTGTGCAAGGGGTAAAAGGGGTAAAACATTTTAACAATACAGATGGAGTACATAAATTGATATACAGCAATATTAGAAACCATAATTTGTAGACATTTTGGCTTGTATAGTCACAATATAGGAGAGAGAATGTGAGCAGAGTTGAGTGGAAGAGAGATGCATAAAGGAGGTGGAAAGGCTAACAGATAAGATAGTAAGTTGCTGTAGGAAAGGGGGTAGTGAGAATATACAGGAAAAGAGGGCTAGTGAGATTATACAGGGAGAGAGCATAAGTGGGTGGGGATGAGGTGATTGACTGTAGCAAGGAAGGCTTTCTACGTAGTACAGTTGACACAGACCCATCTGATTTATGGATATGCAGCAAGTTCATTAGGTTTGAGTCTTGAATTGCTCTGTAGGCCATGCATAAGTCTCCCCTATTAAGTCTATATGATACTGAGTATAATGACAGGGACTTAAGTCAGTCTGTGTAAGGCACATGCTGGAGCCCCTTGATCTTCTTTGTTAGAAACCTCTGAGGTCTCTCCAATTGCTGCAGGTGCTTTGTACTGTACATGCCGAATGGGGTGTTATACTCAATTATGGGCCTGATAAGTGCGGAGTATAGAGGGATTAAAACCTCTTTTGCTGTTGAGGTGATGCCTTTACTAACCAACTGTGCTATGTAAAAAGCCTTCCTTACTACAGCAGACACATGGTGGTCAAAGTTAAGACCACAGTCAACTTGTGACCCCAGGTCCCTTACCACTTCATGAGTTTTTAGGGACATTGTTTGCGCTGAAGGGAATGATGATACACTTCTTTGCATTCAGTTTGAGACCGTGACTAATACACTAGTTGATGGTATGGGTGGGACCCTCCTGGAGTAGTCTGATATCATTTGGGGATTCTATGATTGCAACTAGGTTGTAGTTGTCTGCAAACTTGGTAAGCCACAGCCCTTTAGTTTTGACCGGAACTTCTAAGAACTATATACCAAACAGCACTGATCCCTGTGGCACCCCACTGGTAACGGGTTTACTGGCTGATGTGGAGTTACCCACTTTGATAGTGTGTGCCCGGTTTGTGAGCCAGTTGGCAACCCATCTTACAATGAAGGGGTTTACATTTAGTTTGCTAAGCTTATCAGTAATGCCTGAATGTGGGATTGTGTTGAAAGCCTTTGCCAAGTGGAGGTATGCACAGATTTGCCCTCGTCAATGGCTCTGGTCACACTTTCAAAGAAATCCACCAGACTTAACAGGCAGGATCAGCCCATCAAATTGGGTAGGATCCAGGGTTTAGAGGTCACCTATTTCTTTATTAATGAGGTCCATAACAATGTGTTCCATGGCCTTACAGATGAGGCTGGTCAGGCTTATGAGTCTGTAATTCCCCATGTCTGCTGCTAGGCCACTTTTGTGGAGGGGAATAACTGTTGCTGTTCTCCATTCTGCAGGAACAAAGCCTGTGGTTAGGCTATGATTGAAAAGGGTACTTGATGGTGATGCTACTTCATGTTTTAGCATGTTTAGAAAACAGCTTGGTATGTTGTCTGGTCCCACAGAGGCTGTGTTTTTTGCCCTGGACAAAGCTTTGAGGATTTGCTCTTCAGATATGTAGGGTGGGGAGGTTTGGGGGAAGGTCTGTGATAAGTTAGGAAGGGACAAGGGAGTGAAATTTTCATCAAACCAATCTGCTAGCAGGTTTACTATCTCTGTGGGGGTCAGTGTGTGTGATACCACTGACCACTAGTTCTGCACATGCTTGGGTCCTACCCTTTAGGTTATGCACATAGCTGTTAAAGGTCTTGTAATTATCCTTGGCTGTACTTGCTAAGTTTCTCTCAAAGGAGCCCTTGGATGATTTGATAAGTTGTCTTATTTGCCTGTTGAGGCTGATGAGGGTGCTTTTCCATTGTTGGGGCCTTGCCTTTGTTTTCTTGGACAGCAACTTTTTACATTTATTGTAAAGTTTGATGATGCTGGATGTCCACCATGACAGCTCATTTTTTACTTGGGGCTCTGACTTTGATTCTTTCTGGGAAATGATGTCACTCAATAGGTGAGCCAAACCCACCTTCCTCCCTCGAGGCAGAAGAACTTTATGCATTTTCATGTCTGATTTGTGTTTGCGCATAATGTGTCTGTTTCTGGAGGTATGTTCCTATGTTCAGCCTAATTTATCCCTTCACACAATTTTCTGAATCTCCCTCTATACACATGATTTGTAAGCTGTTTAGTGGTAAATGGAATTCAGCTACATCACCAACATACTAGTGGCAACAATAATTTAAAAAAAGAGGGCATACATCTTACACTTCCCTTTTCTGAAGCAAAAATAAATGGTCATGTGTGGTAGAATTTTGCAATACAGTACATTAAAATCTAAAATTTTACACTGTCTCCTTGATAACGTGCATGTATTTTTCCATCATTTTTGTTTCCATTGTTTTTAAACACATTTCTGAGAAGTTTCCCACATTCCTTCTGAAAGCAGGAGGAGTTATGTGTTATTTGGCGTTCAACTTTATGCTAATTAGATTTGGGAGGTATGCATGCAGAATGGGAAAGTCAGCAATAGCCACTTAACCCAATTCTCCATAGCATGTCTCCTGCAGTGTCCTTACCACTAATCGGGCACTGGTCATCTGGGTCAGAATCAGGGTTTCAGCCTCCTGCACCACAGGGGTGATTCACTGTCTGTGTAGAGTTTTAGATGTTCTCTTCAAATCTGTCTAGGTTTTTCAAGGCAGTTCATCTCACCCACCTCACAAAATATGCTGTTTGTCTGGTTACATTAAGGGCACAGCTACAAGAGAGAGGGTTCTATCTTGATTTCTAATCACTATGGTATTGAGTTTCACATGTTCTCCTGTGTGTGTGTATAGGTTTTCTCAGAGTACTCCCTCAAAACACACCAGTTGTCTGGCTACACTACATTTTTTCATTTTCTCCCTCTATATGTTGCATTTATCCTTGCCATTTTTTAGCTGGGATCATGGCTGGAAAGAGTCCAGGAAGGAACAGCTCAGTTACCAAGATATATTTATTAAAAGTACTGAGTGACACAAGTAGCTGTTTTAAGGTGTGACCCAATAACTATGATGTGATCATGTGACTTTGTCTGAGACGCGCACTGTGTAAATGTGGGCTGTGTATTCAGATCCAGATTCTGCAGGGTATAGCTGGATTACAGTTTGTTACCTTCCCTATAAAGAACATTTTCCAGCTAAGACAGAGGTTTATAAGTAAGTGTTTTAATAACAGGGTATGCAGAGAATTTGAAGGTGTGAGCATCCAGGAAAGAGGTACATTGTGTACAGTGAAAGTATTTCTACATTACAGGATGTTTGTTTGGCAACTTGATGAGGCAATTATTATTATTTTCTATGGCAGTATAGTTATTCAGATTTATTTTATTTTATTTATTTAGTTTGATCATTTGTTAACAGGCTAGAAAAACTGATTTTCTGGAATAGTCACAACCTAGGCTATAACGGCAAGGTTAACAGCTTTAAGGATAATTTTTAGACTATCCAAATGTATGTAAGCATGTACGTATGTACATATGTATGTATGTATATTTTTGTTTGTTTGTTTATTTATTTTACATTTTAAATTGGCTGAGAGGGAGGCATATCATTTAAAAGAAACGTAAAATAGAATATAAGTTAATAAAATGAGAAATATACAAAGACAAAAAAACACTAATAATGACAAAACCTATTATTGCAGGGGGACAAGCCCCTCCCTGCACCCCTTCTGTGATTAACCCTTCACACCATCTTATCCATGCATGCCAAATTCATGGTCACACAACTGTGAGGAAAAGGAAAACATCCCACAAATGGAATAAAATGACATCTGAACCATATTTCCAGTACTGTGATGCAGTAAAAACAATTTCAAACCAACATTACAAATAAAACCAACAAATCTATGGGAAGAAAATGCACATTTTACAGAAACAGGGGAAAAACTCAAACATTTATAGCTACACTGTAATCAAGCAATGTGATCTTGATAATATTGGTTTACTTAAACTGCATTCTTATAACAGGAACTTGATAAACCTACATGCTCATAGATAAGGAAACTCATCTTCTTGGACCATTTTCAGCAACATCAATGATTACCAGGTAAATGTAACTGAAAAATGTACATATATATATATATATATATATATATATATATATATATATATATATATATATCTATATACACACACATATATGGGTCTACTTCAGTAGACCGAATTTACACATACCCAAATTGGAGATTCCGAGATGATAACACCAATTGTGCAATAAACCGAAACTGAAGATTACAGATTTTTTTTTACAGGCAACAGAAACACTTGGCCAACATGGGGAAATTTGCCCTTTTCCCCACTGTACTGTGATCCCGGAATTGGCATATTTAGTTAAGGGGTATGAGGGGCACACCCCCCCCCCCACCTGAGTGGGTTTAAAAGACTTTTGTGTGTTATTTTGTTCAATGTTGGCCAAGTGTTTTCTTTCCCTGTAAAAAATGTTGGTAGTGCGGTGGCTCAGTTTATTGCAATTTTGGTGTTCTCATCTTGGTAATCTTTGGGTAATTGTAAATTCGGTCTACCGAAGTAGACCTATATATGGAGAGAGAGATAGAGAGAAAATACATAGATACATTTTTAAAAGTCTTGGTATAATCAGTCAAGCAACATTTTTTATGAGGAAAAACACAGTACCCACAGAACCTCTTTTCAGATGGTAACTAAAGACTAGGACTAAACCGAGACTGTAGCGGCAGGAAGCATAGATCTCAGCCATAAGTCACAATACTGTCCAGTCCAGGCACTTAGAATGTTTTTGGGAGGTGGGAAGAAAATGGAACACGATGAAAAAAATTATGCATAACGGGACATAATATGGGAATTTCACATTTACAATAACTATAGATCAGCATCAGTCTTAGCCCATGGTGTACGAGCACACTCCAAAAGCAGGGATAGTAATATCAGTCTTAGCCCATGGTGTAGCAAGCACACTCCAAAAGCAGGGATAGTAATATTAGTCTTAGCCCATGGTGTAGCAAGCACACTCCAAAAGCAGGGATAGTAATTAGGAACTACAGTAGCCATCAAAATGGAATTCAGTTACAGTCACTTGTCTGAGAGTAGAGTTGTACAGCTGCTCACTTGTACCACACCTAAGTACCATGATGACATGAGTGACCCACTATTAGGGCAGTGATGGCTGTACTGTCTTCCATATCTAGTAGAATTATTACAAGATAAGAGCTAAATATATTTTTACAACAACTGGCAACATCCAGCTGAGATATTCTCATTTACTCATTTATTTTTCTCATGATCAGGTATGTATACTGATCAGAATGACCTATTTTAGAAAATGTCCAGAGGCACACAACATGGAAAGAAGCACATTAACTCTAGACAGCTAGCAGCACTAGCTAAATAGATCATGGACAGTAATAATCCATATATAAAAGAAAAGTTACAAATCAGATCACATGATAGTATAATAACCACGAGCTGCCACAAAAGAGGCATTGTAAGATAGGTCACTAATGCTATAAAATGCAATAGACAACATGAGAAACTATCTAGCATCTTAGTGTTGTACATAACAGGTCATGCCAGAAAACCTGTCGAATAAACTATAGACATATTAGACCTATTAAAGAAACAACCCTAAAATCATCTTCAAAAGTAACTGGCTTTACCCAAAACATATCTGAGACAGAAAAACGAAGGATATTTAATGCGGTTGAAACAACACAAGGTTAAGGGCTCTGCTGTGACTATCTGCTTCTGAAGGTTTTATTTAGTTTAGCAGCACTGTTTGTAGAACATCTACTTTTAATCTTCTGCAGACTCAGCTTTAGATATAGGCAGATTCCTGTAGACAAACTAAACCTTCATAGGTGGTAGAACTGTGTTTTAGATGGTTCTTACCCAGTTTAGTATTGGATACTACCTCCAAGGTCAAGACATTTGTGTCTGCCAAGCAGTAAAAGCATGTGAATACCTTTCATGTCAAGTTCTGAAAACAGATTCTTTTGCAGACAGTTTCACAAATGTTATAGCCTGAGGTGCTCCTTTGTAACTTTCCTAAGGATTATGCTGCAGGCAAATGATAACATTATAGAATGGATGTGTCCTCATCTTCTCTGTAGAGAAAGCAGGAATGACTTTCACAGATAAAGTATTTCAGCTGCCGTAAAGTTATGTGCAGTTCCAGTTTATTAGACTAATCTCTGTTCCTTTACAAGTGTGTTCTTCTACTATAATGTAAATATTATTACACAGTAGAATGCGTACATAGACCAAGTAGTACAAAATCTGTGTGCAAAGGGCATTAAGTGCATGACTGTGATCAAAAATGAATGTATTTAATACATCAGCATAATGTGTCCTT
>NC_056730.1:10046759-10051759 GCF_019279795.1 Protopterus annectens
AATGGGATGTGTTGTAGTACAGCAAGTTAGAAGGAACATTACTAAGGTTACAACAGGCAGTCAAGAAACATATAATGGGATGTGTTGTAGTACAGCAAGTTAAAAGGAACATTACTAAGTTACAACAGGCAGTCAAGAAACATATAATGGGATGTGTTGTGGTACAGCAAGTTAAAAGGAACATTACTAAGTTACAACAGGCAGTCAAGAAACATATAATGGGATGTGTTGTGGTACAGCAAGTTAGAAGGAACATTACTAAGTTACAACAGGCAGTCAAGAAACATATAATGGGATGTGTTGTGGTACAGCAAGTTAAAAGGAACATTACTAAGTTACAACAGGCAGTCAAGAAACATATAATGGGATGTGTTGTAGTACAGCAAGTTAGAAGGAACATTACTAAGGTTACAACAGGCAGTCAGGAAACATATAATGGGATGTGTTGTGGTACAGCAAGTTAAAAGGAACATTACTAAGTTACAACAGGCAGTCAAGAAACATATAATGGGATGTGTTGTGGTACAGCAAGTTAGAAGGAACATTACTAAGTTACAACAGGCAGTCAAGAAACATATAATGGGATGTGTTGTGGTACAGCAAGTTAAAAGGAACATTACTAAGTTACAACAGGCAGTCAAGAAACATATAATGGGATGTGTTGTGGTACAGCAAGTTAGAAGGAACATTACTAAGTTACAACAGGCAGTCAGGAAACATATAATGGGATGTGTTGTGGTACAGCAAGTTAAAAGGAACATTACTAAGTTACAACAGGCAGTCAAGAAACATATAATGGGATGTGTTGTAGTACAGCAAGTTAAAAGGAACATTACTAAGTTACAACAGGCAGTCAGGAAACATATAATGGGATGTGTTGTAGTACAGCAAGTTAGAAGGAACATTACTAAGTTACAACAGGCAGTCAAGAAACATATAATGGGATGTGTTGTAGTACAGCAAGTTAAAAGGAACATTACTAAGTTACAACAGGCAGTCAAGAAACATATAATGGGATGTGTTGTGGTACAGCAAGTTAGAAGGAACATTACTAAGTTACAACAGGCAGTCAAGAAACATATAATGGGATGTGTTGTAGTACAGCAAGTTAAAAGGAACATTACTAAGTTACAACAGGCAGTCAGGAAACATATAATGGGATGTGTTGTAGTACAGCAAGTTAGAAGGAACATTACTAAGTTACAACAGGCAGTCAAGAAACATATAATGGGATGTGTTGTAGTACAGCAAGTTAGAAGGAACATTACTAAGTTACAACAGGCAGTCAAGAAACATATAATGGGATGTGTTGTGGTACAGCAAGTTAGAAGGAACATTACTAAGTTACAACAGGCAGTCAGGAAACATATAATGGGATGTGTTGTAGTACAGCAAGTTAAAAGGAACATTACTAAGTTACAACAGGCAGTCAAGAAACATATAATGGGATGTGTTGTGGTACAGCAAGTTAAAAGGAACATTACTAAGTTACAACAGGCAGTCAAGAAACATATAATGGGATGTGTTGTAGTACAGCAAGTTAAAAGGAACATTACTAAGTTACAACAGGCAGTCAGGAAACATATAATGGGATGTGTTGTGGTACAGCAAGTTAGAAGGAACATTACTAAGGTTACAACAGGCAGTCAAGAAACATATAATGGGATGTGTTGTGGTACAGCAAGTTAAAAGGAACATTACTAAGTTACAACAGGCAGTCAGGAAACATATAATGGGATGTGTTGTGGTACAGCAAGTTAAAAGGAACATTACTAAGTTACAACAGGCAGTCAAGAAACATATAATGGGATGTGTTGTAGTACAGCAAGTTAGAAGGAACATTACTAAGTTACAACAGGCAGTCAAGAAACATATAATGGGATGTGTTGTGGTACAGCAAGTTAGAAGGAACATTACTAAGTTACAACAGGCAGTCAGGAAACATATAATGGGATGTGTTGTAGTACAGCAAGTTAAAAGGAACATTACTAAGTTACAACAGGCAGTCAAGAAACATATAATGGGATGTGTTGTAGTACAGCAAGTTAAAAGGAACATTACTAAGTTACAACAGGCAGTCAGGAAACATATAATGGGATGTGTTGTGGTACAGCAAGTTAAAAGGAACATTACTAAGTTACAACAGGCAGTCAAGAAACATATAATGGGATGTGTTGTGGTACAGCAAGTTAGAAGGAACATTACTAAGGTTACAACAGGCAGTCAAGAAACATATAATGGGATGTGTTGTAGTACAGCAAGTTAAAAGGAACATTACTAAGTTACAACAGGCAGTCAGGAAACATATAATGGGATGTGTTGTGGTACAGCAAGTTAAAAGGAACATTACTAAGTTACAACAGGCAGTCAAGAAACATATCATGGGATGTGTTGTGGTACAGCAAGTTAGAAGGAACATTACTAAGTTACAACAGGCAGTCATGAAACATATAATGGGATGTGTTGTAGTACAGCAAGTTAGAAGGAACATTACTAAGTTACAACAGGCAGTCAAGAAACATATAATGGGATGTGTTGTAGTACAGCAAGTTAGAAGGAACATTACTAAGTTACAACAGGCAGTCAAGAAACATATAATGGGATGTGTTGTGGTACAGCAAGTTAAAAGGAACATTACTAAGTTACAACAGGCAGTCAGGAAACATATAATGGGATGTGTTGTAGTACAGCAAGTTAAAAGGAACATTACTAAGTTACAACAGGCAGTCAGGAAACATATAATGGGATGTGTTGTAGTACAGCAAGTTAGAAGGAACATTACTAAGGTTACAACAGGCAGTCAGGAAACATATAATGGGATGTGTTGTGGTACAGCAAGTTAAAAGGAACATTACTAAGTTACAACAGGCAGTCAAGAAACATATAATGGTATGTGTTGTAGTACAGCAAGTTAAAAGGAACATTACTAAGTTACAACAGGCAGTCAAGAAACATATAATGGGATGTGTTGTGGTACAGCAAGTTAGAAGGAACATTACTAAGTTACAACAGGCAGTCAAGAAACATATAATGGGATGTGTTGTGGTACAGCAAGTTAGAAGGAACATTACTAAGTTACAACAGGCAGTCAAGAAACATATAATGGGATGTGTTGTAGTACAGCAAGTTAAAAGGAACATTACTAAGTTACAACAGGCAGTCATGAAACATATAATGGGATGTGTTGTAGTACAGCAAGTTAAAAGGAACATTACTAAGTTACAACAGGCAGTCAAGAAACATATAATGGGATGTGTTGTGGTACAGCAAGTTAAAAGGAACATTACTAAGTTACAACAGGCAGTCAAGAAACATATAATGGGATGTGTTGTAGTACAGCAAGTTAAAAGGAACATTACTAAGTTACAACAGGCAGTCAAGAAACATATAATGGGATGTGTTGTAGTACAGCAAGTTAGAAGGAACATTACTAAGTTACAACAGGCAGTCAAGAAACATATAATGGGATGTGTTGTAGTACAGCAAGTTAAAAGGAACATTACTAAGTTACAACAGGCAGTCAAGAAACATATAATGGGATGTGTTGTGGTACAGCAAGTTAGAAGGAACATTACTAAGTTACAACAGGCAGTCAAGAAACATATAATGGGATGTGTTGTGGTACAGCAAGTTAAAAGGAACATTACTAAGGTTACAACAGGCAGTCAAGAAACATATAATGGGATGTGTTGTGGTACAGCAAGTTAGAAGGAACATTACTAAGTTACAACAGGCAGTCAGGAAACATATAATGGGATGTGTTGTGGTACAGCAAGTTAAAAGGAACATTACTAAGTTACAACAGGCAGTCAGGAAACATATAATGGGATGTGTTGTAGTACAGCAAGTTAAAAGGAACATTACTAAGTTACAACAGGCAGTCATGAAACATATCATGGGATGTGTTGTAGTACAGCAAGTTAGAAGGAACATTACTAAGTTACAACAGGCAGTCAAGAAACATATAATGGGATGTGTTGTGGTACAGCAAGTTAGAAGGAACATTACTAAGTTACAACAGGCAGTCAAGAAACATATAATGGGATGTGTTGTGGTACAGCAAGTTAAAAGGAACATTACTAAGGTTACAACAGGCAGTCAAGAAACATATAATGGGATGTGTTGTGGTACAGCAAGTTAGAAGGAACATTACTAAGGTTACAACAGGCAGTCAAGAAACATATAATGGGATGTGTTGTGGTACAGCAAGTTAGAAGGAACATTACTAAGTTACAACAGGCAGTCAGGAAACATATAATGGGATGTGTTGTAGTACAGCAAGTTAAAAGGAACATTACTAAGTTACAACAGGCAGTCAAGAAACATATAATGGGATGTGTTGTAGTACAGCAAGTTAAAAGGAACATTACTAAGTTACAACAGGCAGTCAAGAAACATATAATGGGATGTGTTGTGGTACAGCAAGTTAAAAGGAACATTACTAAGTTACAACAGGCAGTCAAGAAACATATAATGGGATGTGTTGTAGTACAGCAAGTTAGAAGGAACATTACTAAGTTACAACAGGCAGTCAAGAAACATATAATGGGATGTGTTGTGGTACAGCAAGTTAAAAGGAACATTACTAAGTTACAACAGGCAGTCAGGAAACATATAATGGGATGTGTTGTGGTACAGCAAGTTAGAAGGAACATTACTAAGTTACAACAGGCAGTCAGGAAACATATAATGGGATGTGTTGTAGTACAGCAAGTTAAAAGGAACATTACTAAGTTACAACAGGCAGTCAAGAAACATATAATGGGATGTGTTGTGGTACAGCAAGTTAGAAGGAACATTACTAAGTTACAACAGGCAGTCAAGAAACATATAATGGGATGTGTTGTAGTACAGCAAGTTAGAAGGAACATTACTAAGTTACAACAGGCAGTCAAGAAACATATAATGGGATGTGTTGTGGTACAGCAAGTTAGAAGGAACATTACTAAGTTACAACAGGCAGTCAAGAAACATATAATGGGATGTGTTGTAGTACAGCA
>NC_056730.1:10056759-10084259 GCF_019279795.1 Protopterus annectens
TCAACTGATTTGGTTCTTTTTCTTGAGATATTTTTGAGTCCACACAATTGACCATGAGCTGCTGTCAGTGGCCTCTCCTTATTCAGCTGTACCAGACCTGGCCTGCCTCATGTGGACTATTTCTGACCTATATTCAGGACTGCTGAGAGGATCGTCATCCAGGGATAACAACACATTGCTGCCAATTTATGATTTCTGTTCCTATGTTCTCACTGCCTCTAGTGTGCATGCACCATTATGTCACAAGGAAGGCTGTGCAGTGGTCATTGCTGGCATATCATTCTACCTACACAGTAGAAGCAGTTGCAGTCCTGATTCCTATGGACAATGCCCCTGCATGTCTCCAGCCTCCACTAAGATCAACTGAGATGCATGTTCAAGTGTATCCACTCACCCCTCCTAGTTTATCCTCCCTGCTACTACCTTCAATTGCCCAAACCATTAATCACACTTCAGTTGCCTGGGCCCTAGCCATGTCTCTCTCTCTCTTTCTCTATGCCGCAATTGCAAGCTCCCAGTTTTGATCTTGATAATATGAAGGTGAGCCCATATGTGGATCTGGATATGGATATACCTAATTATATTTAAACTCATACTGATGAAGAGAGAGAGTACAGCCACAAAAATATTTCACCACTGCAGAACATCAACACTATCTGATATCAATAGTGAATGCCAGTATCAACATTCCAACAGCACGATGGCAAAATGATAAAAACAAACAAAAAATACTTTCCATGTTTTTGCAAGGGGAAAGCCCCTCTGTACCCCCCATGTGCATGCATGTGTGTGTGGGGGGAAACTACACTCCTCACTCTCCCTACTCCACAATCACATCAGCATGGAGAAGGGAGAAATCTCCCACAGGAAGAGTCATTGCCAATGTATATTCAAATATCACACCAGCAATCATTTAAAGTAAAACAGGAGTTATATACAGAAATCTTTGTCAGCACAGATTTCCATTTTACTCTGCCAATAATTTACAAAAATCACTTTACTCCAAACATCTTACATCTCACCAAATCATATTTGCTTACACTTTTACATCTAAATGCCTGTTTAATACACTGATACACAGATGACATTTGTCACAGTAATTTTTTTTTCAAACAGCTATATTTTTGATGACAGTATGTATGTTCACACTTTTGCTTTAAGGGTTCAGACTATGTATATATATATATATATATATATATATGTGTGTGTGTGTGTGTGTGTGTGTGTGTGTGCGTGCGTGCGTGCGTGTGTGTGTGTGTGTGTGTGTGTATACATATATATGTACACATATATATAATATGCCTATGTTCATCACTCCATTAATCTAGCTGTCTGTCATGTAAACATTATCTGTATCACTGTGTACGTGTGTATGTGCGTGTGTGTATTTAATATATATATATATATATATATATATATATATATATATATATATATATGTGTCCTTATGTGTGTGTGTGTGTGTGTGTGTGTGTGTGTGTGTGTGTGTGTGTGTGTGTCTGTGTCTGTGTGTGTGTGTGCTAACTATACATGTGTATGTGTATTGACAGTACATGTAAACCCAAAATGAACCTACGATGAAAGAATAAACACCTAATAGAATTCCAAAAATCCAGTACCTCACATGTGACTCCTTATACTCAGTAAACTCAGCTACACAATGGAACAGCATTCCCTTCACGATGAATCAAATAAGCAACCACCTCACTTTTGAGCAACCTTATTCTGCATCTAAATTGCACTAAAATCTGAAAATATTCTGAATCTCCAGGATAAATGTACCAAAATACTTAAGATTTCCTTTTCTTGGTTACTAAACCATTTCTTCCCAACTGGATTTTTATCTCTTAGTTTACTTAATTCCTTTCATGAGAAACATAGGCATCATTGTTTTTTTATCTGCTTAGACATCAGCATAACTTTAGATGCGCATCACATTACTTTAGCTCCCAAATTTTTGACACTCTCTACTACTTAGAGATGCTACTACATTTATACTGATAATTTCCTGCTTCACTAATGTTCTGCAATGGTCACCAATGTCCCGTATTAGAATTTACTACACTTTATATCTTTGTGTGATATTTCTTGTTTATTCCATTTTTTATACACTTTATTTAGAGCTTGTTTAACTAATGTGTATGTATATATATGTGTGTGTGTGTGTGTGTGTGTGTGTGTGTGTGTGTGTGTGTGTGTGTGTGTGTGTGTGTGTGTGTGCGTGTGTGTGTATATATATATATATATATATATATATATATATATATATATATATATATAAAATCTGCAAAAAACACCCGCACAAAAAATCAAAAAAATAAACCCACAATTGACTGTAGTGCAGCACAAAGCTGCAATAATTCTAAACAGATTACAAAACATATACTACTTTTATTAAAGTACAGTTTTATAGGTTATTTCTAGATTTTTTTCATTTTCTCCTCATAAGGTCAGGCAGTATAGATAAATAAGAACAAATATTTGGTAGTACAGTATAAATGAGCTGAAAGTAATTTTTTTATATAATTTTTGTTGAGGTCTCAGGTGGTGAGTACACGCCAGACAAGGGAAGAGGTATGAATTTTTTGGGGGTAAGATTTCCATGCACCTTTCTCATCCCATACTACTCCAAGAATGACAAATCTGAAAGTCATGGGAGACAGTTTAGGTCCTTTATCTTTTTTTTTCAAGAAACCTATCAGTGTATGGTACAAATGAAAAAAAGAAGTTTCTGTAAGATTCTGAAATAATTATACTGGCAGACTATTTTTAAAACAAAACTGTGAAGGAAAAAGACTTTCCAGATTAAAAAAATACCTTATTTAACCTTCAAGGAGTGCCAAAACATTTGTTGCAGTATTTTTAAAACTGATGGCCAGATCTTTGTGCAAAATCGTTTTATGTGTACTGAACATAGGTCAGTGCTGAGGGTAATGCTAATGGCATTTGCACGGTGGTCAACTCTTAGGAGGTCAAGATCATAAATACTGGTAGGCCAGAAGGCCCATGTGATACAGGGTAAGCAACGTAACATGAAGTGTAAATACTGGCCTAAGCAGAGGTATTCCAGTCATTGTAGTGATAGATGATTCAGACCATAATATCAGTTTATCAACCGAGAGTGCATGACAGCAAATAAGAAGCTTTGGATAATTCTATAAAAATGTTGCCTAAAAGGATGCTGCTGACTATACCTCCGTATAATGCACAGGTCACTGAGACTTAGTCTGCACTGCTCATCAAAGTCCACACAAGGAGAACATAAAGGTATTGTTGCTTCTAAGTCTCAAACTGCACCGTTTTACATTATTAGGAAGCTGGATATGCGTCTGTATTGGATTCCTCGAATGTGCATGAGGCGGTACATTGTGAAACTCATTTGTTTTGTCAGGTAAGAGCAATATTATTTCAGACCATAGTTTGTTCTTTTGGGACTGAAATTACTCTACAGATACATATATACATAGATATACAGTTTATAGCTGCATAAATATGCACAGACACACACACACACACACACACACACACACACACACACACACACACACACACACACACACACACACACACACACACACACACACACACACACACACACACACACACACACACACACACACACACACACACACACATAGATAGATATAGATATATATGCACATTCTCTCTCTCTCTGTGTGTGTATATATATATATATATATATATATATATATATATATATATATATACACATACATATATAGGTACTGAGCACTGGACAAAATGGCAAGTGTTCTGACAACCAGAAGAGTGACACCATTTGGTTGACACAGATAGGTGGTCAACAGTTGTGCAAGATCGGCAACCCTCGAGTACGGGAATATTTCATTTCCCTGCAGATTGTGCAAACATGGAGTTACAATATCTCTATATCTATAGCTATAGCTATATATTTATCTATCTATATATATATATATATATATATATATATATATATATATATATATATAAAAAACAGCTATATATATATATATATATATATATATATATAGTGTGTTGCAGGGTGCAGTGGTGCAGTGGGTCTTGTTATCTTGCAAAAACATTTAGTTTTGGTTTAGTCTCTTCAGATATAATCCCTGGAGCATGCACAGAACATGCCAATACTGGTGACTTGAACAGAAATCTACTGGGTGCCGGCGTACTTGCTATTCGCTCCAGTGCCCTAGATCCATAAATATATATATATATATATATATATATATATATGTGTGTGTGTGTGTGTGTGTGTGTGTGTGCTCGCATATGGGATCCAGACACATGCTTGACTAGCATATATCCGAATCACAAAACACCGAAGACACATACACGAAAATGATTCTGTGTATGTGTGCCTGTTGGACTACAGTTCGGGTAAGGGAAAATTCCCTTTTCCCTATTGTAGTGCAATCTCAGAGTGAGAATATTAAAGTAGGGCGGGTGTGGGGGGGTGCAGAAACGTAGATTTTTTTTTTTTGAACTACACATACACGGAAGCGCTTTTCGATGTTAAGCACTTTCCTGTATGTATGTTTGGTCTTTTGTGATTCGGACACATGCTAGTCGAGCATGTGTACTAGACCCGTGCATATATATCTGCATCTAAACCAACAGCAGAAAGTATAACAAACAGATAAACAAAAAATAGCTGTTGAAGGCACAGACCCCAAATGATTATCTGTTGTTTAAGAACGTCTTTATTAAGCACTTTTCATCCAGATAGTGCTTGAACTTCATCAGATACATTCTAACTCAAAATGCACTCTTTAAAATAGTTAATGGCTGTATCATATGATCATACTGTGCAAATTTGCTTCACCTTAAATTAAAGTGATACACATATAAAAATGCATTCAAGTACTAAATTTCCTCTAAAAAGTTTGACATTATCAAATTTCGTCATTCCTACTATACATGATGCTCTCTATATTTCATCACACATATACTACAAGTATAAAATATAAAATATGAAATGTATCTTTCCAGACTTTTAAGTTTAAGAACACTTAAAATCGAACACATCTCATTTATTCCAGGGTAATGGCATGCATCCAGTTGGAGTTGCCATAATAATTCAAGTTTTTCTAGATTCAATGAGTGTGCCCCCCCCCCCCCCAATGTCAGCTGTCACTTGACCAATGCATTTAAATTTAAACTGGTGGTTTTCATTTTCTAAATTGTGTCTAGCTAAGACATTTCCCTGTTTCTGCTGATTAATGCTATACACTTGTTCGTATATTCTGTCCTTTAGTCTCCTATCGTTTTGTCCGATGTAAAATGCATGACAACTTTGGCAGGTAGCTAGGTACACCACCATTCTTGATGTGCAGTTGAATTTCTCTTCTAGGTAGTACTTTCTGTCCCTTATTTTAAATGTTGTGCCTGTGTCTACATATTTGCAATAGTTGCACATGTTACACTTGGACATCCCTGGTTGTCTAACCTGTTGTGAACAACCTTTACTTAATATGTCTTTAATGTTCCTACCCCTTCTAAATATGATCTGGGGGACTTCTATAAATTTAATTACCAAAGATGTATCATTTTTAATTACATTCCAGTTTTTACATATAATGCTTCTTATATACGTTATATCTACACTATATATTGTAATAAATTTGTATCTTACAAGGGATGCTCCAGTGGTTTCTTCTGCACCTCCATTTTCTTCCAAGATTGCCAATTCTAAGTTGTTTTTAAACACTAAAATAGGTGTAAATGCACCATTAGATCTTTTTAATTTTACTTCTTCTGTTAGTTGGCTAATCATCTGGTCAGGATACCCTCATTTAAGAAACATGTTCCTGAGCTTGTTACACTCTGTCATAAAATCAGAATCCAATGTGGTCATCCGGGCAGCTCTTACCAGCTGTCCCTTAACCATTGAATGTTTTTGGTAATATGGGTGACAACTGGAAAAGTGTAGAAAGCATTTGAATATGTTTCCTTTTGGAAAATTGTGGCTGTATAACATTGTTAGTTCCTGTCTTTTCTCTGGTTTACATCTAAGTAAGCTACTGAATACTTATCAAAGTTGTATGTGAAGTGTAGGAAACTAGTTGTGCTGTTAAAGTGCTGCATAAGCTCCATCGTCCACATGTTCTCCCCTTTAATAATCATAAAAATATCATTCAAAAACCTGGTGTAGAAATATATGGTGTCCTTAATGTATGAGTTGTTGTTGATAAATTCATATTCCCAGTGGGCCATAACTAAATTGGAAAAACTTGCACCAGCTGGGGAGCCCATAACTACACAGTTTTTTTGTAAGTAAAATTCATTATCAAAGGTAATATAGTTGTTAGTAAGGATGATGTCTAAAAGCTCTTCTACTAATACAATTTCCTCACTTGCAGCTCCCTTTATTCTCAACATATGGGCTACCCATTCGATCCCTTCAATATGTGGGATCGAAGTGTAAAGGTCTCGTACATCTATAGTCATAAAGTTATAGTATTTTTTTATATTCTAACTTATTGATGTTACTTAAAAACATCCATGAGTCCTTACAAATTTGGCCCATGTTGCTAACATATTTTTTTCAAAATTGTGTCTACCATCTTCACACGTGAATAAGTAATAGCATTATGTGCATCAACCAAAGGTCACACAGGGGGATTTTCTATGCATTTATGTATTTTAGGAATCTCATATAAAATGGGAATCCTAGGGGCTGGCATAATCAGATAGTTTAACATGTCTATACTAATCCTTGATTCAATAAACATGTCATTTAAATACATTTTAACTCTAGCATAGGCTGTATGTAACTCATTTCTTGACACTAACATGTATGTGTCACTCTGAAGGATTTCTTTCATCCTTCTGTTATAATCATCTGTACTCATAATAGCCAGCCCTCCCCCTTTATCTGGTTTCATGGTCTGCACTGGAAGTGCTGTAATTCACATATTAAATCTCTCTCTAGTTTACTAATGTTAAATTTGTGCACATTTTTAAAATTCTTATTCAGACAATTCCTGATGTCCAGCTCACACATGGTTTCAAACATTGCAATAGCAGGATGTGCGGGGGGGGGGGTTAAACGTACTATTAATGTAAAACTCATTGTGTGTAAATTCATTTCCCCCAAACATAACATTTAAGTTTAGAGTCCTAATAAACAATTTCAAGTCAAGAAGTACTTTCCCCAAGTTCGCTTTACTGTCCGATACGAAAGTAAACCCCTTGGCCATTAAATCAACAAGTTCTTTTTCTATTTCAAACGGTGAATACTTTATCATTTTCTACTGCGTATTATACCTGTTTTACTGGGTTTAAATTAAAGCCCAAAACTCCATGAGAAACACTTTCTAATAGAGCCTTGTCAAGCATTCCTGGAACGGTAAATATTCTATGTAAATAGTGTATCTTTCTAAATACTGGTAAAAATTAAAAGATTTTATGAAAAGATAAGTTATATAATTTCCATGGAACACTTTAAATCCTTTACATCTTCTTACCTATACCTTTTTTTAATGCTTATGACAATATTATATGCATAGCACATCATTATATGGGATTTTACTAAGTCCATGTAAATCAAAATTGCCTTATGATTATTTCTTCATATTTTTTTTTCTTAACAGCATGTATCACCAATCTAAAAATGTCATACTTATTTGATAAATTCGACATACTTCCTCTTTTAACTTTAGTATCTGTTTGCTTAATCATCTGTTTACTAATATCTTTGTAGTTGCTAGAATATCATGCTGTTTTAAAATATTCCATCACTGATTATGACACATTGTATGTGCCTTTTGAATATCACATGAGATCAATTCACCTTCAGTTGAGCTTTGTGCAATTTTGTCTATTACTTCCTTAGCTATAACTAATATTTCCCTATTATCCCTTCCTTTTATGCCATATACTCTACCACCAATTATCTCTTTTATGCAATTATTTGGAAAGTTATTGTGAGCATTTTCTAATACTCATTACATATTTCAATAAGCCTCCAAATTACTTAATAATTCCTTACTACCTTTCTCTCAAATAAATCTAATAATACTTCTACACATTTTTCTTGATTTTATGCCTTGATTTACCCACTCAAATATCACTTCATGAAAACATTACAGTCTTTCCATACTCATTTTTTCTATAAAATGTATAATCAAAACTATCTTACTCTGGTACAGACTCAGTCCTTCCTCCTTTTACGCTTCTTTGAATTTCTTGTGTAGTAATTTCTTTGCTTAGTATATTCGCCATTTTTTAGAAATGTTTTAACCCAGTCTACATCCTATATACTCTGTTTCTATGGATATATAGCTTCAGGAAAAAGATTAAACTGTTTTAAGTATTTCTTTTTGCTTATTAACTATCACACTATTCTCATTCGGTACCTCCACTGGCATACTTTCTTCATATGTTATTTACCTATTTGAAAAGGATTAATTTTTTCCTTTCTACCTTTAATAGCATACATTTCCTTAATAACCTGTCTTTCATATTTGCTTTGAACAACATAAATATTAATTTTTCTTCCTCTAATTTCTCTTATTCTTACTCATAAATTTCTTCTTTACTCTTATGCCATGAACACAGATATATAGCCTTTTATTTTTCTTTGTAATTAATCTACTCCTCTAACCTAAAAGAATATCCCATTTGTGTTTTGTAGATAACACTTATCTTTCTTCTTGTAACACCTATAATTTTGAGCAGAACCCAGTTTTTCTCTTACATGCCTTTCCATCTTCAGTAATGAACTGCTTCTGTCTAATAACAGCCCATAATGAACTGCTTCTGTCCAATAACAGCCCATAATGAACTGCTTCTGTCCAATAACAGCCCATAATGAACTGCTTCTGTCCAATAACAGCCCATAATGAACTGCTTCTGTCCAATAACAACCCATAATGAACTGCTTCTGTCCAATAACAGCCCATAATGAACTGCTTCTGTCTAATAACAACCCATAATGAACTGCTTCTGTCCAATAACAGCCCATAATGAACTGCTTCTGTCTAATAACAACCCATAATAAACTGCTTCTGTCCAATAACAGCCCATAATGAACTGCTTCTGTCTAATAACAACCCATAATGAACTGCTTCTGTCCAATAACAGCCCATAATGAACTGCTTCTGTCTAATAACAACCCATAATGAACTGCTTCTGTCCAATAACAGCCCATAATGAACTGCTTCTGTCCAATAACAACCCATAATGAACTGCTTCTGTCCAATAACAGCCCATAATGAACTGCTTCTGTCTAATAACAACCCATAATGAACTGCTTCTGTCCAATAACAGCCCATAATGAACTGCTTCTGTCTAATAACAACCCATAATGAACTGCTTCTGTCCAATAACAGCCCATAATGAACTGCTTCTGTCTAATAACAACCCATAATGAACTGCTTCTGTCCAATAACAGCCCATAATGAACTGCTTCTGTCCAATAACAGCCCATAATGAACTGCTTCTGTCCAATAACAACCCATAATGAACTGCTTCTGTCCAATAACAACCCATAATGAACTGCTTCTGTCCAATAACAGCCCATAATGAACTGCTTCTGTCCAATAACAGCCCATAATGAACTGCTTCTGTCCAATAACAGCCCATACTGCTAAGTCATCAGGAAATCTGCAGAACAAAGTCCCAGTATTAACTTTGTTTAATCATTCAGAGAATATGAATAAGTCTGTTTCTGTCCTTACATTTTTTTTCATATAATTATATTTAGGTTCCTGCCATACATTTAGTCAAATATTCAAAAACATCATTTGTATACTTTAACCTCTCACCCTTGCTTTCTTTTTCTTCCCCTAATCTCACAATTAAAGGCCCCCAAAATCACTATAGTCATGTTAATATTTAAATATATTTTTAAATTTTTGAAAAAGGTGTGTTCTTTTAGTACCTGATACAAGTGCATAAACTACCATAAGTCTTTTTACCTCTCCTTTAATGTTATTGTTGTTGTTGTGTCTTTCGGCTTTTCCCAGTTAGGGGTCACCACAGCGCAACTCCGGTCCGCTAATGATCGACAGTAGATTTTTACATGCCAAATTGCCGGCCCTGATGCACAACCTTCAACGAAGGTACACCCATTCACGCATGTCTCCACACAGAAGATGCTCTAGCTGAGAATCGAACTGTGAGGCGACAACGCTACCAGCACCACCTCTCCTTTAATGTAACAATCTGATATCATTAACCTTCCTGGAATTAGTAATGTCATATACTGTAACATAATGCACCTTATACAATATTAAAATTCCGGAATATAAATCATTTTCAATAGCGTTTATGATCTTCCCTCACCACACTTGCTTGAGACGGTCTTTCTGCTTTATGTTATTTAAAAGTGTATCTAATAAGTATACTATGTCATATTTTAACTGTTTACATCATTGTATAACAACAGTATGTCGGCTTTCATTTTGTATATAAATTACATTATGGAAAAGGACAGTAAACTTATCCTTTATCTTTTCCTGTATCACTCTGTCTTTCAAACTATTTTCCTTTTTCTAAAATGATTACCAGAAGTAATATCTATCATTCTGCTTATTTATCTTTTTAGATTCCTTAGATTTTTAAAAATATTTTCCCTACAATCAGCCATTCTTTTAAGGTTGTCCATCATCTATAAAAGCACCTTCCCCCCTTCTTCATCATGATCAGATAACACTTCTTTGTCCGCTAACTCAGTTTTCCCATATTTTCCTTTCTGAACATTTTTATTCTCTTTAACACAGTACTTTCCAGTGTTCATTAGCTTTGCAATGCCTGCAATATGGCTCACACCTTCTAGCTGTATAGCCTGCCTGTCTGCCCATATTACATTGCCTTTTCATACATTAATTAAGTGATCTTCTGCAGTAATAAACAAATAAATAAATCAATAAATAACATTCAGGCTGTCCCAAATATTTCACAGATCCTGTCATTCCATTAAGACCAATTATACATGGAATATGCTTCATAATATTGTTATTTTCTTGTAGTGTTACCAATATTTCCCACCCTCACTCAAAATTTCCCTTTCATCATATGATTTGTCAGTAGATTGCACAAACTGAAATATAGAGTGAAAATAGTCTTTAATGTCTTCTTGTGCTAGGTCATCAGACCTAAAATAAATTGTTTGTCTCTTTTTAACATTGGAGTAATGGCTTTAAAAACATATTCAGTACAAAGATAGTACTCTTTCTTTGAGTCAATTACATACATGAATTTGTCCATAAATTCACTTGTTTCAAAATGTCACTTTACAAAAGTTCTCCTTTCCAAACTCATATAAGGACCAAATCTGGGATATACTACATCATTATGGCTCAATTACTTTGTCCCAAATATCGTACCTGGAAATAGCCCAGTTTTTTTAGAAGATATCTTTGCTGTCAGATTTCTATTTGGTTCTGTTCTTCTCCCTATAGTGCCCCATACTGCTGCATACGTTATCTTTAAAGGCAGTTCATCTCCCACCTCCTGTGTCTGGTGTTTGTGTTTCACCTTCCCATTGCACAAAATATTCCTATCTTCTCATCCCAGTGTCTTCATTTTTCCAGGCCAGTTCAACAACCTGCATCCATGGAATGGCAACACTATCCCAGAATTCATTTTCACTTAACAATGGACACAAAAGTGTCTTCCAAACTTCCTTTTGTAAGTACTGTAAACACAGATTCATCTCAGCAGCCCACAGTGACTATAGTGACAGCAGGCAAGCTTGCCAACTCCTCTATAACTGCTGTCTCCAACAATTTTTCCACAGATCATTCTTTGCTCTGACACAGCTTGCAGCACTCCTTGTGTTCCTCCTCTCTTCCTCAATCCTTCCAGTTGCCATCTACAGGCTTGCAAACAGGAAAAGAGGAGGGGAAGTTCCCTGGTGCCCCAACCACATTTCCTCTACTCAGTATGAATACTGACTTGGGTGTCCACTGAAAAGAAGACACTGACATAATGCAACCAACCCAGTCATAAAAGTATCTCTAGTATTTTTTGGGGGGGATGGTCATTGCATTTATTTTGTGCATTGAATGTTATACAAAATAAAGAAAAATAAGCTGTGACTAAAATATTAAGTGTAAAATGTGAAAAGATATTTGCATCAATACAATCCAGGAAAATGTGTTTCCCACAAACATAATAACTACAGTAACTACAGTAAAGTATTTCAATTTATTTCACACTAATGCACCCTAGTCTTGCAAAGTTAAATTAATGAGTGTTTAAAATGAGGAAATGACAAGATGTTAAGTTACTTTCATACACAGATGACTTCCCCACCACTACCTAGCTATTGTGACCACTTTGTTGACTATGTACAACATAAAATGGCAGTTCTTGAGATATTTATAAATAGTTAGTTTTCAACCTATATGTTTTTTCCTAATAAGTAATTAATGTGCCATATCAAGTGATGGCAACAAAATTCAGTTTTGAATCCAGTAGTTGATCAGTGAGGTAGTGATATATTGATATAGTATTCTTCTTTATGTGACAAGACATGACATTTAGAATTAGATATGTTGTTGAATGTGCTTTTTTAATTTTTGGCAGGTACGTAATAATAAAAAATTTAATTATTATCTACAATTATCCCTAGATCTTTAAGGATAAAACTTAAATTGGGATATAAACACAGCTGACCCACAGCTGAATGTAATTAGCTGATCTACCCCTCCTCTTCAGAGGAATAAGGCAACTGGTGCAGTTTTTTTAGAAAAAAATGTTTTATTTAGTCTTCACAGATGGATGAGCATTCTTACACTTAAATCTTAATGGTTTTAGAGAAAGCTTTGCCCTGGTTATAAGAGCTTTGTGAGGGGAGGAGTCAGAATATCCAGGTGTGTGGATAAATTTTAATTGGTGGAGGTAAAATACACCTAATCTGATTATGACCAAATGAGGGGGTATTTTAATTGGTTGATGTAAAATACATATGATCAAATGTCCACCAATGATATAGGGTATTCACAACGGCTACTCCTCCCCATATCCTCCTACAGTACTTGTGCTATACTGTAGTATCAGTTAACCACATTCAGGATAAATCTAACAACAGCTAGCTCTGTTTGAGCAGGATAATTTCTTTTTCCATGTTAAAACAGAACCATGCGTTACTAATTTGACTGAGTAAAATGCCCTGCTTGAGTTAACATTTTCAAATTTTAAAATTCCTTTAACATATGGCTTCTTCAAATCCATTTGAGAAATTAGTATAGTAGTGTAAGTGTCTAGGGTTTGTCTGCCTTTTTATCAGACCTTTTTGTGTTTGTGCGGAACTATTCAGCTTGTTTTACTGTGCCCATTTGTATTCGTCTTATGTGAATGACTGGTTGGATCTCATAAGCCACCTTCAATGAGTGTATCTTTGGTATTGTAGATGTTTAAGAATGGTATAACTTTTTATCATTTGGCTATTTATTTTGAAAGTAAAATTTGTCTTTTTTACTAATGTCCATAAGGTTGCATTAATGTAATTAAGACTGTGGTCATTACTATTGCACTAAATATGTACTTCTTGTAGATTATTTTGGCTAATTTGGACACATGTTTTCGTCCAGCCTTAATTAAACTTTTTAAATATAATTTATGGTATTATGGTATTGTATTATACATACTAATTCATTTTCTATACCTATTTCCCATGTCTGCTTTTCCTAGGGTTGCTTTTGAAATTTGAGAATAATTTTGTAATTTTCCACTAGATGGTGATATTGTATTATGAAAGACACATGCTTTAGTAATATTTTTTTGCCTGTTTAAAATTTCTTTCTGTGTTTACTTTTTCTGTTTAATTTTATATATGTCTATCTATCAATCTATCTGTCTATCTACCTATCTATCTATCATCTATTCATTTGAATAATGTTTATTTGTTAAAGTGATCTTTGGATTAATGGGGAGCATTATTTATATTGTTTGCACTGGTATTTACTTTCAACTGTGCATTAATATGGATTCATCATGTGACTTGTCATTTTATTTAACTATGGTATAATAGATTATTTGGTTAGAAGAAGCTGTATAGCAAATCCCAGATTTGTTATTTTTATATGCGGACTATTGTGAATCAATTCTATTAACTGAAGAATATATTGTTACTGAACATTTTTTCTTTTGTTGATATATATCTATATATATCTGTCTATCTATCTATCTATCTATCTATCTATCTATCTATCTATCTATCTATCTATCTATCTATCTTTCTACCTATCTTTCTATCTATCTATCTATCTATCTATCTATCTATCTATGTGTGTGTGTTTGTGTGTAACTGGTTGACTGGTATCTTTCTGATCCCATCCTCCCAATGCTGCGTTTCATTGATTGTATTTTGCATTGTATGACTTGGCGGTTGTGTTTGCCCTTGCAGGGTTTTTATCATTTTACTACAGCTGTGTACCTGTGGAGTTTGTTTATAAAGCTGGTGGGCTTTGGAAAGGGTTATCTTTAGTGGTAAGCCCTAACACATGTGGCCAATCACTCACTGTTGCTCTTTCTGATTCAGAGACAACCCAACACAGTGATTTTTCACAGATGGGTATCAATAATGTGTGTGTGTGTGTGTGTGTGTGTGTGTGTGTGTGTGTGTGTGTGTGTGTGTGTGTGTGTGTGTGTGAGATTATGTGTGCATATATGAGTGTATGTATGAATATCTGCAGGTATGTGAAAGAATAACTGAGAAGGACTCCTGTGCCAACATGATACATGAGCTGCTAATTGTAATTACTGCCATACAAATGTTTTTTAGCATTGTCAGTAATTATAGGTGATTCAGAGATATGCATATTGGCCAATAATAGGTCTCCTTCAGTGTGCTAAAGCTGTTTCTGAATTGCAATTTACATGATTGTGTAAACTGTGTTTTTTGTGGCAGGCAGTTTATATGAATGTTAGAGATTCTTTCTGAATTCCTAGGAAATAATTTGAATCCTTTGGGTAAGAAAGTGACTTCTCATAGTGGAGCTATACATACCTCCTGGAATTTCAGTTTGTATGAAGTTTACTTTTCTATAGTTGGTTACAGAAGTATAAAAGCTGCACTCTTCTAGATTACTGAAGCTTGGCCATGTTACTGAAAGCTGTTGATAAGTTAGTGGACACAGTGACATAAGTATACACAAAATGTTTATACACTGTAACATTATTAATGTAGAATCTCTTATTGTCTGTTTGTAGGAAATTTTAAGTAATTGGTCTGACAATAACATTTAACACTTTGACTTGTTTAACAGTTATAGTATGACAAAATGAAATGACTGTGTCACAGAAGAAAATAATTTTGATACAACTGTCATTTGAAACATTTATTCAAAAATAGTGTAAACAAAAATTAATACATTCCATATTCTACTTACTAGAACCCACAGCCTTCTGCACCAAAGGTGAGTATGCTTTCTGTTGTGCTAGTGATACTACAAGCAATAGACACAGCCAGCAAATTGGATAAATAATATGTTCACCATTGTAAAGTACAACTTAATTTGTGTATGTATTGATTTGCAAGATCTGAATAAAGAGGTTAAAAAAGACAGCCCATATGCTAAATGCCAGGCTTTCTGGTATTAGTTGGAAGGCAATGCTTCTGGTAGGGGAGCTATCTAAGTACATTCAATATGCCATAGGAAGGTATAGATTACTAAAAGCTCTGTTTGGTATATCATCATCAGCAAAGAATTTTGCAGAGCTGATGCACAAGTAATTGAAGACATAGAAGGTATCAAAAAAAGAACTGATGATCTTTTAGTGTGGGGCCAAACACAAGAAGAATATTGCAAGAAACTGATACAGCTACTAAACAGACTGCGACAATAATTTTTTTAATGAAATAAGAATAAGTATAAAATAAAAGTGACAAGTTTGAAATATATGGGCCATATTCTAATAGAGGGACAGAGTCCAGACTGTGATGGTTGTAGCTGATATCTAGTGATCTATCTCTTTATATAGATAGATCAATAGATATATGCATGTGTGTATAAAAGTCACACAGCGACACCATTCAGTAAAGACTGCAAGAAAAACCCAGCCAAACTATTGTTTTCACTGTAATATCTCAAACTTCCTGTAATGCAGGCCCATGGGATATATGCAAATAACCACTGAGATTCATTAAATGTTTTAGTTACATGGCTTCTGAATGTCCATGACTTTCCTACTTCTTAAAGTCTTTATTACTACATTCAAACCGAAAAAAAAGAAGCTAAAAAGCTATGAATTTGCATGTTTGTCCTTTTTATTAACCTCATCTGTAGACCACAAATAGAGAACAGAAGTACTTAAGAAACACATCATCTGATGCCCGTAAACATAAAGGTGCTTGTAAAATATGCCAACTAACATTGAAACCAAATGTTAAAAGGTCACACAAACCATTCAGTAAAAACTGCAAGAAAAAATCCAGCCAAGCTGGAGTTTTTACAGTGTGATACCTTAAAACTCTTGTAATGGAGGCCTATGGGATATATGCAAATGACATCCTAAAGGCATCAAATGTTTCAGCTACATGGTTTTGGAATGCCCATGATGTTATTTTTTTACTTTTTAAGTCTACTTTTTTACTTTTTAACTCTGGTTTGGCTAGGCTGTTATTAATCTGGAATGTTGCAGGAGCAGAACCATATATTGGTTATAACTCCAGATATGCTGAAGTGATTAAAATGACATAGAAGTGTCAATATGAGAAATACACTGAAGCCTCTATTTTCAAGACGAGGCATACCTGATATTGTCATGTCAGACACTGGTCCACAGTACAGAAGACAAGAATCTAAAAGTATGAACAGGAATGTGAGTTTATACCCTCAATAAATTCCATTTTACCCACAGCTGATGAACAAGAACAGGTAGAGAGAACCATTCATGCATTAAAAAATTCAGTAAAAAAGCTATACCAGTATCTGTGGTTATTACCATTTTACACTTTTGAAATATAGAAATTGTCAGGGATTCAGTGCCTCATTAGCTCAGTTGTTAATGGGAAGAAGTCTGAAGATAAGCTTACTACTTTAATTTCTTTGTCAGTGCCAGAATATTATGAAATAGTCAGAAAAATATTGGAATGGAATTACCTGAGGTAGAGGTTTTATCATGACAGGAATTCCAGGAAACTGATGGAGTCTGATGGAAAAGCAAGAAACAGAGTTAGAATTCAACAGTTATGGGAGGGTCAATAACAAAAAGCAGTAGTAAGTGGTACAGCAGAAAAACTCAAATATTTTATTGTACATTACTACCCATGCCCATTTTTGGCGACATTAGTCAACATGGCCAAATCATGGTTCTAGGTGATTCGGTCATGTTGACTAATGTCGCAAAAAATGGGCATGGGTAGTTACTGGTGATAAGTGGGTTGAGGACCCGGCCTTCTCTGACCCATGCCAGGGACGCTTGCTAATGGTGGGAGGCAGAAATTCATCAGTAATATCATAGTGCATTGGCAGGCACCAACAGCAGGTCTACACTGCAGTATACCCAGTTCCCACTAGGGGTGGTATATGACTTCTATGAGTAAGGAATGGAATGCAGAACATGTCCAAGAGATAGCCATACTGTATTTTCATTGCATGAGAAATAAAAATCATTAAACAATTCTCAAGAAAATGGATTTTTTCCCACTTGATACTTAACACAGCGAAATCTCCTGTCCTGATAAGTACAGTGTGGTGGGCCAGTTTCATCACTGTGTTTCATATGTTGTGGTGGGCCAGTTTCAGCATTGTGTTGCATGTATTTTGGTGGCCTACTTTCAGCATTGCGTTGCATATGTTGTGGTGGGTCAGTTTCAGAATTTTGTTGCATATATTGTGGTGGGCCAGTTTTCAGCATTTCGTTGCATGTGATGTGGTAGGCCAATTTATGCACTGTGTTGCATATATTGTGGCATGCCAGTTTCAGAATTGTGTTGCATATATTGTGGTGGGCCAATTTATGTACCATGTTACATATGTTGTGGCAGGCCAATTTCAGCATTGTGTTGGATATGATGTGTGCAGTTCAGAACTCTGTGTTGGTGGCAGGGCTAGCCACCCGGCTGTGTAAACCTTGGCTCGAGATGATTGTCACTGTTGAAGTGACACCCCAACCCCATATGCAAAATGGGAAAAAGTGGTTGTGGATGGATGGATGGCTGAACATGCTGTGAAGGAATCAGAAAGTCAAGGCTTTAAGCTACTATTGAACTTCACTGTGTAGTTCTGACTTGGATTTCCTCAACTGCAAGTTGCAAACTTTTTTGCTTTGAGTAAGTAACTTAATCAGACAGTGCTCCTGTGTTATCCATGAAAAAAGTCTCTTGTGTCCAGTGAGGTTAACCAGTATCTCAATAACTAAAAACTGTCCAAGTGAGGCTGAGATAGTCAATTTATCACAAAGACAATGTCAGTTATGGGGGTTGTATTATGGTCATTCTTCATTATAGGTGGATATATGACTTGTTATCAGGTTAGGGGAATTCAGTAAATGTCTACAATATATCTGACTTTGTTATCTATGTATCATATGTTCATAGATTTATAGCAGTATACTAGACTAACAACCACTAGGGCTCTTATAAGCCTAGATGCGACCCTCCCCCAAATGTGACCCACAAAATTGAGTTATATAGAAATTAGAGACATGGGAGCCAGGCCAGGGGTGAATTTCCAGCTACCCAAGCATTGGTCCAAGTTGGACTTAAATAGGAATGGAGGAACTCTGTTTCACATGGATGGGCAGCCTGTTCCAGAGAATGGGAATGCTCTGAGAAACATATCTGTCTCTCCAACATGTCCTATTTATAGTGTAAGCAAAATGAAGATCTTTTAATCAAGTAGTTCTGATGCGGTTTGTTTTCTGAATGTGCAAATGGTACAACAAAACAGGGTCCAGAGATGCCTCTCAGAAGTCTGTATGAAACCTAGTACAGAGAAAAGGCTTTGAGGTGATCAGCATAGACCATTGTATTTACTCTGTGTATTCTTTTGGTAAGGAACCTTTGTGGATGTTTCAGTTGCTGCAGGTGTCTCGCCAAGTACACACTGAAGGGGGCATTATACTGTATGATGGGTCTGATGAGGGCCAAATGCAGTGGTATGATGACCTCTCTGGACCTAGATGACATGCCCTTGCTTATAGGTTGAGCAGCATAGAAGGATTTTCTTACCTCCTTGGACACGTTGTTCGAAAGCTAGATACTATCTACATGAGTTCCCAGATCCTTGACTAGTGAATCAACTTTTAATGGTGTTTTATTGATGACGTAGTTACCCAGGGAGGCAGACTTACCAAAAGGTACTATAATGCATTTCTTGGTAATAAGTTTTAAGCCATAGATTTGGCACCAAGTGTTTTCTGTATTATACCTTCCTGAAGGGTGTTCTCATTTTGAGGGGATTCAATGACTGCTCCCAGTTAGTAATCATCTATGAACTCGGTTAACCAGGGCCTTTGACATTGGCTTTGACATCTGAGAACTAGATACTAAAGTGGAGTGGGACTATCACAGAACCATGGGGGACTCCAGTGGTGGCTGTCCTCTTTGTGGAGGTGGCCTCAACAATTCTAACCTCCTGGGTTCTGCCAGTGAGCCAGGAAGCTATCCAATGTCTTATAAAGGGATTTATACCCAGTTCTGTAAGTTTGTTGACAATGCCTCTGTGTGGTATTGTAGAAAATGCTTTAGCTAGCTCTAGGTAAGCAGTATGCACTGTTTCCCCTCATCCATTGTCTTAGTGTCCTTTTCAGAGAAGTCTACCAGAGTCAGTAAGGAAAACCTTCCCTTGACAAAGCCAAACTGAGATGGATCCAGTGTCCGCAGTTCTCCTATGTGCTTGTTGATAACTTCCATGATAATTCTTACCATGGCTTTGCAAATAAGACTACTCAGACTAATAGGTCTTAAGTTTCCAGGATCTGTAGAAGGTCCTCCCTTATATAGGGGGATGACAGTAGCAGTCCTTCATTCACATGGCATAAAGCCTGTTTTATGACTGTAATTAAATAATAACTCTAGGGGTCCTGGTAAGTCATATTTTGGACTGTTCAGGAAGCATACTAGGAAATTGTCAGTGCCAACTGAGGCTGCATTCTTGGCTTTAATGAGTGCAGCTGGTACATACTCTGTAGGAATAGTTGGAGGGGTTATGTCTGAGAATATTTTTAGGGAATTGTTGGGGGTGAGAGGGGGTAAATTTGAAAATGACTTTGTCAGCTAAGAGGTTCACTATATCAACAGGCTCAGTGAATATGGCACATATAACCACTAGTTTAGCACATTGCTGTGTGCTACCGTTGAGGTTTCTGACATAGCTGTAGAAGGTATTATAGTTATCTTTCACCTGGAAAATTATCTTAACCTCAGAGTTGGATTTGTTTGACCTAATTAGTACCATTAGTTGCCTATTTTGATGAGAAAGTTTTAATCTTTATGGGAATTACCCTTCCTGATTTTTGCAATATTTATTTTTCCTTTCGTTGTCTCTCTCTTTGTTTCCCATTCATGCATCATGTGGTACATTGGGTAAGGAACACCTTTCAGCACCCGTTGTTTCTGTAGGGGGTATGGGTTTTACGGGCTCAGGTTGCTAGCCCAATGCCCAACCTTCCTTGGAGGGAGCACTGTACACACTTGCATGCACACCCTCACACCTAGGGCCAGTTTAGAGTGTCCAATCCACCTACTGCATATCTATGGAATGTGGGAGGAAACCGGAACTCCCGGCGTAAACCCATGTGAATGCAGGGAGGATATGCAGACTCCACACAGAAGGCATCCTAGCTGAGAATCGAACCAAAGAACTTCTTGTTGTGAAGTGACAACAGTAACCGCTACACCACTGCGTTGCCCTCCTTTCATTGTACATTTTGTTTAATTTGGGATGCCACCAGGGCAGTTTATTTTTGGGGCTAATCCTTGACTATCTTCTGGTAGGTACATCAGCCTTTATGTAGTGATTGACATGTTTGTACAAAGTTTCTGAGAGCAATTCAGCATAGGCTGCTGTGTTCTCAGGGTTTGGATGGGCATTGCATTTTGGCAAACTATCACTTAATAAATGGTAATTTGCTTTGAAATAGTTCCTAAAACTGTTACTGTTTAAAAATGGATTACAGAGTTGATTTTGAAGGACACAACTTTATGTTTGGACCTTACAAGGGAGGACAAGAAATTGGGGGAAGGGGTTCAGCATTCACCCATATTTATAAGCATGAGGTCCAGTATGTTGAAGACTCTAGTGGGCGTATTCACTATTTAGTCAAAAGGCATTTGTATTCATGAAATCCAGAAATCTCTGTGTCTGTAGATTTGAGGCAGCACAGGATTCTTAGTCTATAGAGGAGTAATTAAAGTCTCCCATGAGTAGGATGTTAAACTGGATAGTAAGTGTCTCCAGTAGGTCCAAGTATGCAGTGTGAGCTTCATGGTACATGGAGGATGACCTATAGTTGGCTAGGATAGGGCACAGAAGTTTATCTATGGTGATCTGCACATAGAGGTGCTCCAGCATGTCATCCTGTCTAAGCACCCTAAAGGTATGCTTGTTGTTGATGTATATTGAGACACCTCTACCTTTAGACCGTGTCTGCGCAGCTACTGGTCTAAAGTGTGGAAGGCAGTGAAACCTTGTAGTGCCCAGGTACTCTCTGCTGCTTTAGACCACATCTTGGTAACTGCCCAAAAGTCTATATTCTGAGTGTGGAGGGATTGGAGAAGTGTATTTTTTTTATTTAGGTCCCCTGACATTGAGCAATAACAACTTGAGGTTCAGTTGAGTTGATTTTGCAATGTTGATAGGTTTGTCAATTTAGCATTGGCTAAAAAGACACTATGGGGGTCAATAAAGTTTTATCCAGTATTCAAAAGCCTATAGGGGAAAGGTGCAGACCATCCTTGCCAAAGCAATGTGGTCTATTAACAATGTCCTTCCAAGTTGGCAAATATTAGATCCCTTTAGAATGACACCAGAAAGACTATTGAATTCAATCATTATTTACTCATATTGTGGCATCATCCTTGTTGACACCATCAGCCTGAGACACATAGTCTTAAAGCTCCATAATGTCTCACTTAATATAATCCAGGAAGGTACATCTCAGGTCATTTACACCGATATGGACTATGATGGACTCATGCTGGTACCTATAGCAAAGTGATTTTAATGTGTTTGTGATTTGGTGGATCTTGGCTCCAGATTCATAGGTTCATAGGTAGGTGCTAGGCTATTGGCCCTAGGGCCTATACAAGCCCAGCCAAAATGGTACCCTGGCTTTTGCCATCCATGAAAATTATTTTCCTGTGCCACTGTCGAGCAGAGCCACAGAAGTGATCCCTGGGGTAAATTTCCTATTTCCTATACAATCATCAAGATTTTTCTTGAAGAGTGCTAATGAGGAGCTTTGTCTGATAGGGATAGGTAGTTTATTCCAGAGTATGGGAAGTCTCTGGGATAGGAATCTATCCCTCCAGCATGTTCTGTTTATTGTGGTGACAAGGTTTAGGTCCCTAGAGCATGTTGCTCGGAGGGATTGGGATTTCTTTAAGTGGAGCATGTCCAACAGCTCTGGGTTTGACATAGCTTTGTATGTTAGGCAGAGATTACCTCTGAGTAGGCGATATGCAGTGGAGTAAAGTTGGAGTTTTTTCAGACGGTCTGCATAGGGCATCTGTTTCAGGCTGGTAATCCTCTTTGCAAGGTATTTCTGCAGCCTTTCCAGTTGTTGTAGATGTCTTGTGAGGTACATACCAAAAGGGGCATTGTACTCTATAATGGGTCTAATGAGTGATGAGTAGAGGGGAACAATGACCTCTTTTTTTCTGGATGAGAAACCTTTTGTGATGAGGTGTGCCACATATATGGATTTCCTGACTACTGTGGCGATGTGATTATCAAAGGAGAGACTACTGTCCACCTGTGTCCCAAGGTCTCTTATTACACTTTCGGTGTTAAGTATACTACCACCTATGTTGTAGTTCATGGGTACAGAGTTGTTACCAAAGGGGATGACAATGCACTTTTTGGCATTAAGCTTGAGGCCATGGCTTTGACACTAGGCATCTGTATCAGTGAGGCCCTTTTGTAGGATGTCCACATCGTTAGGAGTTTCGATTATGGCTCCTAGTTTGCAGTCAGCTGCGAATTTCGATAGCCAAAGACCTTCTGTGTTAGCCTGTACTTCAGAGAAGTAGATACCAAACAGGAGAGGACCCAGGATTGAACCCTGTGGTACTCCACTTGTCACTGGTCTGAAGTCGGATTTGGAGTCTGCTACTTTCACAGTGTGGGTTCTGTCAGTGAGCCAGTTGGCAACCCATCCTGTGACATAGGGATTTATACCTAGTTTAGTGAGTTAATCTATAATTCCAGAGTGGGGGATGGTGTTAAAAGCCTTGGCAAGATCTAGATAGGCTGTGTGAACCACCTTACCCTTGTCTGCAGCTTTGGTGACCGCTTCAAAGAAGTCTATCAGGTTTAGAAGACATGGTCTGCCTTTTACAAACCTGAACTAGGTGGGGTCCAGAGTTTGGAGATTACCAATGTCTTTGTTTATAAGTTCCATGATGATGCATTCCATGGCCTTACAGACCAAGCTCGTCAGGATAATGGGGCGGTAGTTGCCGGGGTCCATGGTGGATCCCCCCTTGTGGAGTGGGACAACCATCGCTGTGTGCCATTCAGCGGGCACATAGCCTGAGGTGAGGCTATGATTGAACATGGTACTTAGGTGGGATGCCAGTTTGTTCTGTAATTCATGTAGAACGCAACCTGGGATGTTGTCTGGTCCCATGGATACTGTGTTCTTGGCTTTGGAGAGTGTGGTTTTTACCTGTGCAGCCGTGATTACAGGAACTTTGCATTCTTCTGGTATAGAGATGGGCTCTTTAGGGGATGAGAGTGGGGTAAAGTTAGCACTGAACCTATCCACCAGGATGTTGGCAATATCAGTGGGGTCTGTATATTTAGTGCCATTGGGCTGTAACTCAGAGCAGATCTGAGAGTTGCCATTGAGATTCTTGACATAGCTATAGCATGCTTTGTGGTTGTCTTTAGAATCAGTGGTGATTTTGTTTTCATAACTAGCTTTGGAGGATTTTATCAGGGACCGCAGCTTCTTACTGAGGCTGACCAGGGAGCTCCTCCACTCATGGGATTTTACTCTCTTTTGCAACAATTTCTTCCTTCTGTTGTACAGTTTGTTTATGGCAGGGGACTACCAGATTGGCTTCCTTTTTTGGAGGATAGCGTCTTGGTCCTGTTTGGGATAGCACAATCCATGCACTCATGTAAGTGCTTATAAAGTGCAATTGTGTAGGCTTCAGTAGTCGTAACTGTATTGTCCATCTGCATGGGTGTCATGAAGTTCACCACTTCTGTCTTAAGAAGCATGAAGTTGGCTTTGGAGAATTTTTTTACCGTGGTTTCCTTAATGGGGGGGGTGGGGGAAGGATGTGGATATCTAGGGTAATTAGCTTATGGTCGGATCGGACCAATGAGGTGTTGACTTCAGGTGTGGATCACCGGTCACTCATGTTGGTAATGACTAGATCTAGGATATTGTTGCCCCTGGTGGGGATGTGGATAAGTTGATCCAGGGCACTGGAGTTTATGAATTCCAGAAAGTGTTGAGTGAAGGAGTTGGTACATGAGTAGTTTTCCCAGTTAATGGTGGGGTCGTTGAAATCACCCATTATTAGGGTGTTTGATTGAACCCTAATATTTTTGAGGAAAGCAAGAAAAGAGGAGTGGGAATCCTGGGGCATGGTGTGGGATCTGTAGCAAGCTACAATTTGGATTGCAGTTTTGCCCAGAGTTAGTTGCACTTGGATAACCTCAGCTGCATTATGCTGAGCAACTAGTCTGGAGGTGTGGATATCTTTAATGAATATGGGCATACCTCCGCCTTTGGTGTTCCAGTCCAGGTTACATGACCGAAAAGTGTGGTATGAGTTATAGCCTGGTAGTGCAGGGGTGATCTCTGGAGCCTTGAACCAGGTCTCAGTCACTGCACAGATATCGATGTTCTCCATTTTAAGGAGTGCCTCGAGTGAGTGCATTCTGAGATTTAGACTTCTAGCATTGAGTAGCATCACCATCAGTTTTTGTTTGCCTGTTCCTGTTACGGTGGTGAATTTGTTATTTGAACCTTGCCTAAAAAAGGCACTATAGGGGCGGCAAGAACCTTAGCCAGTATCCGGAATCCCAGAGGTGACAGGTGCAGGCCATATCTGGAAAAGCATCGTGGTCTGTCAACCATGTCATCCCAGGCAGTCAGATACTGGATCCCTTTAGAATGACACCAGAAGCTTAGCCAATTGTTGAAGTCAATCATTGTGTCCTTGTACTGCGGTATCATTCTGGGTGATGGCAGAATGCTACTCAGGGCTAGAGTCATACCTGCCTGGGCTACAAGATCATAGAGCTCTTCCATGTCTCTTTTCATGTAGTCCAGGGAGGTACATCTCAGGTCGTTCACACCAACATGGACAATGACATAGTCATATTTGTACTTGTTGTGGAGTGACCTGAGTGCATGGGTTATGTGGCGGATCCTGGCACCCGACAGGCAGCTAACAGTAACCTTCTCCTTGTTTAGCCTGGTGAGTGGGACATCAGTGTGCCTGACTATGACTAGTGTGTTGGGTACGTTGTTTGCCTTATTGGCTGTGGTTGAGTGGCACACTGAGTCTGCGGGCTATGTGTCATTAAGGTTGTGTTGGGGGGGTGGAGGTTACTTGCATTTCTGCTTTGGAGGTCTCTGTTGCTTGAGCAGATTATTATTGAGAGCCTCCGCGAATGTTTTTGTGTTTCTATGTGTGGATTTTGGTGGTGTAGATTTAGTGAGACTATGTGATGAGTGTGGTGTGGTGCAAGTGTTTACCTTCTCCTCTTGACTGTCAAGTTCAGTCTTGGTTGGAGAGAGCTTTACCTCCAGTTTGGCTAGATAAGTGCATCTCTCACAGGTTGTAGTGTTGGGTGGTAGGAGGAGAGGGTTGCCTGTGTACATGAGGGAATTTCTACATTGCCCCAACATGCCCAGACTCATCAGATAGGAGAGAAAACTGGGAGCTGACCCTTGGACATGCCTGAATAAAAAACAATTTTCCTCTAGATAAGTGAGGAAAGTGAGTACAAGAGCTGTTTTTCTCTAAGCAAGTGAGAAAAGTAAGTACAAAAACTGTTTTCCTCTAGGTAATGAGGACGGTTGAGTGCTGTAGTAATTAGTAGGTTATTTAGTGCTTACAAGTTCTGAACAAGTGCTGAGCATGAATAAGCACATTCAAGTGCTAAAACTAAGAATCTGTATCTGGACTAAACTAGTTACAGGAAAGGGGGAAACAAGTGCAAATGCAGGCTTTTAAATCAGAAAGTTGAGAGAGATGAAAAATTGCCCAAACGGCCAATAACTACAATTTCTGGGCCAGAATCACTCTTTATGTGGTAGATAGGTTAGCTAGTGCTTACCACTCCCACTGTTAAGCTAGAAGGCTTCCCTCCAACACAGAAAGCTTGGGGGGCTCAGAAGCTTACATACAGTCCTGGATACAGCAAATCTGAATCTGGACTACACTAGTTACAGGAAAGGTAGGAAACAGGATTAGATTTTTTATTTATTTATTTATTTATTTTATATACAGAAAAGTAGCTAAAACAGCAGTAAAAACAATTTAAATGCAGTGCAAGCTAGCACACTTGAGTATGTAGCAATGTTAGACCAAACAGTTTAAAAAATGCAATTAAATTAAAAATGACTAAAAACAAGTGCAGAAGGAGTCTATTAGGTAGAATAAGGTAAAGAGATGGGAATGGGGCGAGTGTCCGAGATCAAATCTACAACTGCAAAAACCTCCAAATTTAAACAACAAGACAGGAAATAGGGAGCGTGGATAGGGGAAAACCAACACCTTCAGCAGAGATCTGAAAAACTATACAGTGAAGCAAAAATAACAGTGAACAACTCTGAAGTCAGTCAGCAATGATATAAAATTAGTCAAGCAACAATTAACAGTACACAACTCTGAAGATAAGCAGCTAACTGTTCTCTTTTCCTTGTTCAGCCTGGTTAGAGGGGTGTCACTATAACTTACAGTGGAGCCCCCTATGATGAGAGTCCTGGGAAGTGTGCTTGCCTTAGGGGCTTAGTGATTGGGGCTCCACTGAAAGTGACAGTATGTGTGTTGTCAGGTATTGCTTTTTCTGAGTGGCTTTGGGCTTGTTGGGGCATAGCTTTGATAACTGGTGGTCTAGGTCATCTTTTTATTTAGGAAGAAGGCTAAATGCATAGAGGCTGCTGTACCTACCAGTAATAAGCCTTAGCATATGTTAGTCTATGTGTGCTGTGTGAGGTGAGTGTTGTGTGCGTGATTTTGACAACTTGATGTGCACTTGTATGCAAGAGTTTAGCCTCCAATGATATTGTCATATTGTCTCAAGATGCCCATATCCACAAAGCTGGCTACTGAGAAGTTAGGAAAATGCATATTCATACTGTCCACTGCTTTGATTGGTGAACTACACGGGGATGGTTTA
>NC_056730.1:10089259-10119259 GCF_019279795.1 Protopterus annectens
ATTCCTGTAAGGGGCAACGAGGTTGTTAAGTATGGGTGTATAAGTAGGGTAATGAAGAATTTTATGGGTCATAACTAATTGATGTAGAAGAATAAGATTTTGAAGTTCAAGCCAGCCAAGTATTTTGAGGTTAACACAATGATGGGTACGAAATTGGGAACCTGTGGCAAACCTGGCAATGCTGTGGTAGGATGTGGCAAGTTTCTGAAGGTTTGATTTTGATAGGTTGATATAGGATAGAGAGGCATACAATAATGTAGAGATGAGATGAGTTTGTGCTAGAGACACCCTGGTAGTTGCTGTAAGAAAGGGCTTAAGTCTATAGAGGGCACCTATCTTTTTATTAACAGCTTTGATGGTTAGGTCAATGTGGGAATCAAAGTTTAGTTGATTATCTATTGTAAAACCTAGTAGTTTAGTGGAACAATCAGGTGTAATGATAGTGCCATTGCCAGAGACAATAGAAAAGGAGAAAGGGGCAGATTTAAGGGTTGGAGAAAAACGTAATAATTTGTTTTTTTTGGGATTAAGGAGGAGACAGATATGTTGGAACCAGTTTTCTGCTGCTGTAAAGACTTTTTGGGTGGAAGAATGAAGTTCAGCTGGAGATACAGCAGAGCAGATGAGTGTTGAATCATCTGCATACTGAATGCATGAGGGTGTTGGGAGTGAAGTAGACAGGTTATTTATAAATATGGAGAAGAGAAGGGGACCTAAGATGGATCCTTGGGGACCCTGATAATGACTGGGAGTTGAGAGGATAAATGGCTGTCCCAAAGGACTGCTTGTTTCCTGTCTTTCAAATATGAGTTAAACCAGCGCAATGCCAAAGAGTCAAGGGAAAGAGATTTCAAAGTGTCTAGCAGAAGCTGATGGTTCACCATATCAAAGGCTTTAGAGAGGTCGAGAAATAAAGCAGAGGAGAATAGGTTGTTATTGCGATTTTTGTTGATAGAGTCTGTAAAGGAGAGAAGAGCAGTGGAAGTGCTATGGAAAGATCTAAAACCATGTTGGGAGTCTGCCAGTAGGTTATTACGAAGAAGATGATTTAAAAGTTGATGGTGTACACAACGCTCCATAATTTTAGATAGTGGTGATAGTAAGGCTATAGGACGGAAATTAGAAAGTTCGTTAGTGTTTCCTCCTTTATGCAGTGGAATGATATGGGAGACTTTCCAGGGGGAAGGAATAGTAGATTTGGTTATTGTTCTGTTAATTAAGATGGAGATTGGGTATGCTAGTACTTCTGCTGCTAGCTGCAGATATTCAGCTGTTAGTTGGTCGGCTGAAGGAGTACATGGTTTCAATTTTGAAAGTAGCTTACGAATATAGGTTGTGGAGACTGTACAAAGTTTTAGAGTGGGGGTGTTGTTATGAGGAGAGGTATTTTGAAGGGATGTGGGGGGAACCATGGTCTTTGCTAGAGAGGTGACTGTTTCAGAAAAGGAGTTGTTGAATGTATTGGCTATTATGTTAGGCGGGGTCTGAGCTACGTTAGCTGGAGTAGGTGTTTTGGAATTCCCTGGATGGAGCAGTTTATTGATTCCTGACCAGAATTTTTTGGGGTTATGATTTTGATTTTCTTGATATTGGAGGTAAAAAAATTTTTTTATCAAGAAGAGTGAGTTTTTTTGTAGTATTTCTAAGGTATTTGAAGTTTTGATGGTCAGTTGGGTTTTTAGTAGTTCTCCATTTTGTCCATAGTTTGTTCCTTAATAGCATTGTTTGCTTGGTTTCTTTAGAAAGCCAAGGAGCAGCTTTGGATCCTGTTCTAATTAAGTGAGAGGGGGCGTGACGCTCAAGAATTTGGAGGAATGTGTTGTTGAAATGGGTAACTGCCTCATCAAGTGGGAGGTGTTTTACAGCTGACCAGTTACATCCTTTGAGTTGATCTAGGAAGTTTTGAAGGATGAAGTTTTTTTTTTGTTACGTATAGTACGATAGCTAGCCTGTTTGTGATTATTATTTTTTTTGTTTAGTGATATAGGTGAGAACATGATCACTGATATTGTCAGGAAGTATTCCAGTTTTATATGAGAGGGGATTATTGTTGACCAATATCCAGTCCAAGATGGCCTGTTTATTGGTGGATTTGTGATCCCTAGTTGGGGAGATTATGGTTTGTTGAAAAGTAAAGAGGTTTAGGTGATAGTTGGGTTTAGGGGATATGCAGGAGTTCCAATCAATATTGAAGTCCCCTAGGATTATGGTTTCCTGAGGAAAGGTAGTGGAGAGCCAGCTAAGGATGTTTTCAAGTGTATTTAAGTTATTGCCAGGAGGGATATAGGAACATATTATGTATATGGCTTTGTTTTTATTTACTTGGAATTTGCTACAGAGTATTTCAGCATTGGCAGGGGAAGGAGGTAATGAGTCAATAGAGGCCACCTGCAGTTCAGATTTATAAAGTAAAGCAACTCCCCCACCCTTTTTGTTTAGACGATCCTGCCTTAAAATGCTGTAGCCAGGAGGAATAATTTCATTGTCCTTGTTACCTGGTTTAAGCCAGGTTTCAGTAAGACAGAGGATATCAAATGAGTAGAGGTCAATTAAGACATGGAGCTGTGTGATTTTATTGTTACTGCTACGAATATTTAGGTGTGCTATTGAAAGGGAGTTAGAAGAGAAAGGTGACCTTAGATTGTTAGTAGTTTGGTACATACATACATACATATACACATAAATACACACACACATACATACATACATACATACATACACACATACACACATACATACATACATACATACATACATACACACATGCACACATACATACACACATACATACACACATACATACATACATACACACATACACACACACATACATACATACATACATACATCTTTACTTTACAGCTGTTTATCAGTTTCTTTTTCTTCCTTTTTATTTGTTTGTGAACTTCCTTCTTTCTTTGTGTTTTTATTTCCTTTAAGTACTCTGAATCCACAGATTGCTGAATACTTGTATCCAGAATTCCAAAGTTGTCACGGGCATCATATGTTTCATCGGGGATGAGTGATCTTTACAGACAATAGACACATCCTTTCCTAAATATGTTCTATTTGCTCTTTGTCTAACATTATTTAGCTCACCAGTCCTGTCATTAATATATGCAACAACAGTTCTCCAAGCCATGCCAATTGCATAAGTGCAATCATCATCAGTAAGTCTAGATTTACTTCTAATAATGGTAAGGAAATCATCCAACTTATGACATGAGGAACACAGATCACCAGTGTTGTCAGGTATGACCTTTAACTATACATAGCATTTATTACACTCTACAAGATATCTGTGCTTTAGAAAATCATTAATGGCATACTCATTTTAGGAATCTGTATTCAGCTTCAAATGAATAAAAAACGTATAAAAGAAAGAATCAAAATCAGTAACCGCAGAATTCAAAGAGAACTTAAATCAACTTCTACAAGAAAAATCACACCAGCAATACACAACTAAATCCTAAAGTAAGTACAGTAAAGTCGTTGCTCTGACCGCACAATTTCTGAAAGTCAGACAAAAGCTGGCATTTCTTTACATTGCGCAGTTGCCTCTGCTCACTGTCATTTGCAGTTGTACACATTTTTAACAGTAAAGATCAATAAATTACAAACCAAGACACGATTGCATAGATAAGCTCTGGAGTTTGATAGCCTACATAATTATAAGACATTTTGAATAGTAGACTAATTAAATAAATTAACTTTCATTGTAATGGCATCAAATTATTATTTTTTTAAAACAAAGTGTCAAGTGCATGCTCTCTGTCTGTCTACACACACACACGTAGATAGTATAGATATATAGTTATACTTGAAGCTATACTAAGCATGTCATGCACTATTTACATCAATCTGTTTATTTAATCATTTTTTACTTATGCAAGGATATTGTCAATAAATGTACGTTTTTGATCATTAAACTTGTTTTCATTTCAGCCTTCTTTATTGGCCTACTACATCTGAAAGTTTTAGCAGGACTGTTTATAGTACACATCTTTCTACTGCTTGCATTTTTTTTTTGTTATTTGTTGTTCAAGTGTAACTGCATTTAACATGTAATGTTTGCATATTGCTGAAATATAATCAAATGTTGATTTTCAAAACACATTTGTGGTGAATAATTTTATACTTCTAGAGATGAATAGTTGTTCATGAATGAGCATAAATGACAGGCCTGTGTCATCAGTTAACTGTGTGTGGACCGTGGCATTATAATGCAATCATTTGTTTTGTTTCTAACCCTTTCTTTTTTGCAACTGAGTCCTGATATATTTCAGGTTGAAGAAACCATCCAACTATTCTTCTATCCACCCACCCATCCATTCACACAGAGAGGCAGAGGGTGATACTCTAACTATACAAATCTTAACATATAGTGTAACATGGTGCTGTAGTGGTCAGCATTCCTGCCTTATACTGCTTGGTACTTCAGTTCAATTCTCAGCAGTGCTGTCTGTGCAGACTTTGCATATCCTCTGTGTGTGTTCATATGGGTTTTCTCTGGGTGGTGGACATGATGTACGTAGATTGTCATTCTCTAAATTGTCCCTAGGTGTATGTGTCCATCCTATGATGCACTGGATGCCTTTTGAGCATGAGATTCAGTGTGTGCTGGGGTAGATGCATGCCTGACAGGTAGTCAGGGTATGAATGAATGCAGACCAACATACATTGCTGCATAGTGTCTTAACAATTGGAACTAACTGGGGGACTCTTTAAAGATTATCGTTTAAATAGCTAAGCTGTTAAGCAAAGTGTCACCTCCAGACTCATTAGGCAGGATGAGCTGGAACACCTCCACATCTAGCTTACCATCAATAAAATCTTGTATCACATCATAGCCAACTGTAGGACATGCTCTATGTCCACTAGGGTACACACTTCCTACCTAACAATTATGGAGCCCTTGTGCATCAAGCCAAACACCAGTCTTCTAGGGGACTTCTACTACCGCTCTATTAGCTGGGGGAACTTACACATCCTCACACAAGTATGCCCAGAGATATTGGGATTTTATTAATACAAGCTCTCTGGACCAGTTAGTCTGCACTCCATCTAATGAAAAAAAAGCCCTGGACTTGGTCATTACCAGTATAGAAAAGCTCTTTCAATATCAGTTGTAACCCCATCAAATCTGACCACAAATCAGTCACATTCACCATAAGATTGAAGCCAGAAGCACCTTCGAATAACTCAGGTTTTGGAGATTATGCCAAGGGTAATCTACTAAAGCTGAGTTGTCACGTGACTAAATTCAGTATCCTCTCCCAGTCTGACACCCCTATTGCATATGCTGAGTCCTTTACCTTCAGAGTTTATGTTGATGTAAATACTTGCATAGAGGCGTCTGTCCCCCTCTGAAGTAAATCCAATGCCAAATGTAAAAATAAACCCTGTTATGTAACTCAAGTATAAAGAGACTGCACAACAGGAGAAAAAAGCACTCACAGTACATAGAAGTAAAATTAACTCCAAGAAAACCAAAAATGTTCCTGCTAAACTTAGTAGGGAACTCCTGTCCCTGATCAAATTAACTAAAGCCAGATATGAGGTAAAAATAGCCATCCGGGCTAAAGGCATCACATCTCTTTAACTATGCTAGAAACCTCAAAAATAATGCCCAGAACTGCAGAGAGCTAATAGAAAATGATACCACTTACTTAGACTGAGAGGATTTACCCAATATCCTCAATCTGCAATATAGCAGGTAAATTTAGCTCAATCCTCACCCTCCTCACCCCCAACAGTCCCCAGGTCACACACATCTGCATCTAAGCCACCTCCCCAAATCTCCTCAGAACAACTCCTCAAGGCACTGTCCAAGGCTAAGAAAATCGTTTTTATGGAGGCCAGATAACATACCAGGATGCCTAATGGCTAGCCTGAAATAGGTCCAGTCAAACACTCTGAAGAGATTATTCAATATCAGCCTCCAAACAGGCTCTGTGCTGGATGAATGGTGGACAGCAATCATCCCCCTGCGCAAAGGTGGAGCTTCAACTGACCCATGTAATCACAGAGCCATAAGTCTGATGAACATCATCTATAAGGTTGTTGAAATGATCATTATATAATTAATAAACAAGGACATAGGTAACTTACAAATCCCTGAACCAAGCCAGCTCAGTGCCTACCCAAACTGTTTGACTCCTTTGATAAGGTTACTAAAGCAATGGATGTAGGAAAATCAATACACACCACTATCTAGATCTTGGTAAGGTGTTTGACACGATTCCACACCCAGGCATTGTTGATAAACTTGTCCAGCTAAATGTCAACACGTATGCAAGTTGTTGGATAGTAAATTGGATCATGACTAGAACACAAGACATTATGGAGCATGGCTCCATCTCCTACAAAATACCTGTCACTAGCAGTGTGCTACTGAAATCTGTCCTTGGACCACTCCTATTTTGCATGTACTTCTTGGAGGTCAAAACCAATGTTAAAGAAGCATTACTGAACCAAATTTGCTGATGACTGTAAACTAAGTTTCATGATTAACTCTCTAGAGGTCACAAAGGTCCTCCTCTAAGAGGCCTTTAACAAATGAGTAGCTGGTGTCAAAAGCATGCAAAAAAGTCCCCTGTAAATATCATATTGACAACATATCTGTGAAAATCGATCCAGTAGTTAGCGACTTGAGAAGCTATGTAGACAGTGAACTATCATTTGATTACCATATATCTATTATTATAAGGACGTCTGTTTTCACTGCACAGCTTATTAGAAAAGGTATGGCATTAAGGCACTTATTAGACTGTCATTGAGAATAATGCCCCTTTTCGGATACCCCTATGCAAATACTTGACACAAATTGAACTTACACAGCATTTTCTTACCAAGAAAGATCTCCACTAATCATCTCAAAGAAATGACCCTATCCTCATCACCATTCAGGCTGCTGACAAGTACCATCTGCCTTTTATACAGAATCTCAGCTGATCCTATCCTCTTGAGACCACCTACACATCCACAAGTTATGTGGGGGCAAAAACACCCACTCAGAAAATCTTAATCTCGTTTGTAATATAAATAGGAAATGAAAGAAGCATAAATATGCATCACAGTGATTTCCACTTATTTGCAATTCCTTTCCACATAAAAGAAAGCACTTCTCTTACTCTGCTTTTCAAATGTAGTCTCCGCAAGTTATGGGGAAATGAAAATTCATCCCTGGAAAAGTACACTTGTCCCTTATAAAAAGGGAGGGGAATGTAATAGTTCTGCTGTTTTGGGTTAATTCATGGGAATGCATGGTTAGGCTTTTAAAGATTTTCCAGGATCAACCACCTAGTAAGAAACTTTGAAACCATGATGCAAATAAAAGATTTAACCAAGAGAAGTGTAAGCAACTTTGTAATTTCTTAGTTGATGCTGGCTCAAAGCACTGGATTTAATTATTATACGGTACTTTAAGGAGTGGACAATTCAACAACAGCCAGTGATGAAAGCCAAGCACAACCTTGCCTCTAGCAGAATTACTCATCACTATCTGAAGGAATGATTCAAAGTCTTCTCTAGTGCTACAGTGATATGAAATCACCATCATCTATCGCTACCGAGATCTTCTGGGTAACACCTCATACAAATGCAGCAGTCTGGAGCACGGGAAATATAAATTAACCATGTACTCTGCCACAGAACTTAATTCTGGGATCAAAATAGAGCCTTGCAGTGATTCAAAGATAAATTCTGCTGTGCTATTTTGGAGTAGAGCAGTGGGACAGAATGTGCTTTTTCACAATGTTTGCCTCCTGCTATCTAGGCAAGCTGAAGGATAGTTAGTGCCACAGCAGTTTAAGTACTTCAAAGGTGTGTGTGTGTGTGTGTGTGTGTGTGTGTGTGTTTGTGCAGTTTTAAAAGTTTGCAGACTACTGTGCCCCATGATTATACCATGTCATACACCATATCTCTGTCATATTCTTGGTCACTCCCTGTGATGATATCATATTTTGGCCATGGCTTCTGCGTTTCACTTTGAACATTTGAAAAGGTGTCACCCATTAATGTTGCACAATGTACCTCTTCAAATTTCTCAGATAGTTCTCTATGTTGAATAAATCTGATTTCTGGATATAAATCTTTCAGTTTTCTGCCATATTTCCTTCTAGTACAAGAATTCCAGGGGTTTGAAGTAGAAGCATTTTTCCATTGAGACTTATACTTCTATATTGCCAAATACAGAAACTATTGCGAGCTAAGGTACTGCTGTACTTCTGCTGATGTACTTTTTTAGGTCTGGCAAATGTTTCTTCACTTCTGACACCAAAGTCATATCCAGGGGCTTAATTTGCATTAACTCTGCTGTCCCCCCGACTGCTGCATTTGTGTGCTGTGCTATCCGGTAGATTACTGCAATGACTGCTTACCAAGGTGTAAATTCAGACAGTAATCCTCTGCAAAAACTAGATAAGACATGACATGCAAATCACTTTTGCAGGTTCAGTTTATATCTGGCATACATGCCTCGAGCATATCTGAATTGAGCTGTCACTTATAGAATTAAGTCATCTATATCTCTCCTCATGTTTGAAGTTTTGTAAACAGGAAAACTGTCATCATCGGATCTCCATGTGCAGACAATGTCAGTGTGGTGCGGTTAATTTCAACCTGAGCTTCAGTTGAATTACTAAGTCTAGAATAACAGTCTTAAGTGCATTTTATGTATTGAACTCTAACTCTCTGACAGCTGTATTAATACCGGTCAGAGGGAAAATGACATATGACATATTTTGTAGAACAACCAAGTGAAGCATTTTATAAGCATTTGACAGTAACCATATTATGTTACATTATAGTTATTTTCAATTGGAGTGGGAGTATGATTTCTGTTTAGAATGAAACACAAAGTATACATCTGGAATATATCAGTACTGAGTAGGTATGTTTTCTTTCACTAGATATATGCTTGCCACCCCCAAAATGTTGACTTGTATGCAATGACATATAGTAAATGAATATATTACTGTGTACATCTCCTTCTAACTAAAGCCACAATGTTCTTGCTATAGGTGAGTGTCATAGGATCGCAGAATCATAGGAAGTTACTAGGCTAATGGCCCTAGGGTCCTTACAACCCTAGCCAAGTTCTACCCTTATTTCCATGATCAGACCTATTTCCCCTGTCCAAGAGGGGCACATTTGGAACCCACGGAGTGAATTTATGGTTACCCATCTAATTGTCCAGATTTTGTTTGAAGAGGGCCAATGAGGTGCTCTGTCAGTCATAATTTTCCAAACACTTAGTAGAAAAATTCATACACTTTCAGACATATGGTCCTATTTTGCGATGTACTTCCAGTAAGCCTATAGAAAACTCTGCCTATTCAACTTTTTTGCCAGGTAATTTAAAATATACATATTTATTTGGCATTTGTCTAGCTGACAAATAAGTGCTTATCTGAATACCAGAAACAGAAGATTTAAATGAGCTGCAGACTTTAAAACACTATTCATAGCTTTGTGAAAATAGTTCAGGATGGTTTAATATACATTCAGAACAGTTCCACAATGAGTCTGTCAAAGTTGTTCCCAGAATGTTTATGTCTCAGATGATTTCCCTTTAGCACAGTCACAAATATAAGTAGTAACAGTCCCACAGGTAGGGAAGACTCTCAACAGCTTCTTTCACAGGCAAGGCAACCTTCACAGGTACAACAACCTTCACAGGTACGACAACTTTCATTTCACTTTATTCTGCTGGGTAGCACTTCTGTTATGTTTAATACATCTTCTTTACCTCAAAAGTGTTAGGCACTCCTCCACACGATTAGAGGTAAACATGCATGTATTCTACTGAGTTTAGGCATGAAATATAGTTGGCTTTAGTTTCAATAACTTCCTGTAACCTGTCTGTAAAGTATGTATCTCTTGCCAACAACACAGCATTTAATGTGTAACACAGGTCCAGTAAGAGGTTTCCTCCCTTTCCCACTATCCCCCCTAGCATTTAAAACTGGAGCATTTGTGCACGTGTGCGTGCACACACAAAACACACACACACACACACACACACACACACACACACACACACACACACACACACACACACACACACACACATGCAAACAAAATAGACACATGCATGCATGAGTGCATGTATGATTATATATGTATGAAACATATATATGAATATATATGTATGTATGAAACACAGAGGAGTCTATGTGATATGTAAATATCTTCTACTGTAGGTTTAAGGAGCTAGAAATTCCTTATGTCTATAGTACAAGATATTTCATATACCCAACAAAATGAAATCCACACATTCAATTAATCTTTCTGTGATAGCTTTAATGTTAGAATACTATTGCCAATTGATTTCATTGGTCTACAGTAATGAAGTTTTTACTGAATAAGCTTCTAGATAGCTTATGTGAAATTTCCGAATGGACTCGCTTGTGGTAAGTTTTCCTGTACATCCAGAGATGAATTTTACTAGTCTTTTGTGAAGCAGCAGTTCATTTTTTGATGCATTTTAGTTGTGTGGTGAGAATTATGGCAGAATTTGTTAATTTTACATGGTTTTTGTTACTTTATTTTAAGTTTATTTACAGTAGATAGACTCGGGCACATTTTGTATCTTATACAGTGTTCTCATTCTGGCTAGCTTGCTTTTTTGCTTTCACTTTAAACTTTGTAGTTTTAATTAGAATATATGCAATTTCTATGTGGTTGATTTTGGTTGGTAGTGCTTTTTGGGGATAGTGTGAATAGAATTTGCTCACATAGTGGGAAATTTACATTTTTAGTTTGTAGTGAATGAGAAATTATGTCTGTGTTTGGGCTTATTTTGTTTAGGTTTTATTTGTGAAATTAAAGGTAGATTGGGTTTGAGGGTTTAGCTTTTAGCAAATAGGGTAAATATGGAGAGTACAGGTAAATATTGATGGTGTACAAATAATATAGATAAAAATTACACCCAGGCATATAGACACAGACACATGTTTTTAGCATCCTATTTATATGAGGCTAAATGACTGATTAAAATAAATGGGTCTATATTAAATCAGCGAATGCTTAAAAAAGCGAAAGCTGATTTATCAACCCCATGTAAACGAAAGCTTACAATCCCGAACATTCGGAACAGTGATTTTTTTTTCCCAGGGAAAAAAATCACTGTTCCACAAAAAAAATAAAAATAAAAATAAAAACTTCAAAACATTACATAAAGTAGGGGGCTGTGCCCCCCACAACCCCCTACTTAAATATACCAACTCTGAGATCGCACTACAGTGAGGAAAATGGCAAAGTAATGGAGGTGGCCAAACAGTTTCTTTCCCAGGGAAATAAATCTCTTATATGCTGCTTCACTATTTTGCTGTTTCGTGCTTTCAAGTTCAAGCAAGACGCATTTGAAGGATTGCACCTTCGATTATATAATAGGAACCCAAGATAAATAGGTATATAAACAGATAAACAAATAGATAAATGGATGAATATATACATTAATATAAAACAGATAAACAAATAGATAAAAGCATGAATACATACATTAATATAATTAATTGCAGTTATTTCTACATGTTCAGTCTCTGCTGTCTGCTGCTTACTCCTGCACAGTATTGCCGTTCTCTTTCCTTTGCATAGTTTTCAATATGTATATCTTTTTGATATGCCTTTAGCTGCTCTTACTCCCATAATGGCCCTCTGCAGTGCACTTCGCAATTTTCCTTCAATGCTTCACCACCCAGAACATCTGTTTTCCTTTAACACATCTTCCCTTAGATCTTTTGCATTTTGATGTCCCCTCTTGGGCACTGATGTGTAATACCAGGTCTGCCCAGACTAAGACCAGCAGTTCTGCAGACTTGTTACATAACGCTGACTTGTTTTATAGAGACCTCCTTTTATAAAACCCTTAGTAGCATCTGCCCAACCAGGTCTTTTCATTTTACACACTCTCTTTGTGTGTGTGTGTGTGTGTGTGTGTGTGTGTGTGTGTGTGTGTGTGTGTGTGTGTGTGTGTAAATGCTCAAGTGTGTGTTTGGGGGAGAAACATAAAAGCTGGGGCAGCTAGTTGTTTTAGATTTTACTATGAGGTATTTCCAATAGATGGTAGGATGACCAGCTCATTTGAGTTTGCACATGTCAGGAAAAATTGTGACTTATCCACATATACAATCAGTTTGAGTATATGTGAATATTTCTGCAAGATCCCTCGTATTTTTCCTGTTGACTTTTTTACTAGTTTGTCTTAAGTGGTTAATCCCTGATTACTTTAATACCTGGGTCAGTGAGGTTTCTATTGAGCTTGTCATGGTGCTTGGTGTTTCTCCAAATTTTGGACAGTTTGCCTTTGCTTAGGAGGTTTTCTGTGCCGTCCATAATAGGTGCCATTCTCTTGACCTGGCATTTGAGATGGCTGTGGACATATCTACACATATGGAGAAGCCAGTGTCTTGGTCTGACTTCTGCCCAATTGACTTCTACTTATGGTTTCACCTGAGAAAGTCACCTGAAGTTTGCTCGTACAGTTCAAGAGTTTGTGGATTGTAACATCTGATGATGACTTGGTGTCTTTTTTGGACCACTTCTTTATGGAGATCAACAGTGGCCACCTGGATGTGTTCATGAAGACCTTTAATATGGCTGACATGAATGCTGTCAATCATCTGCCTCCAGTAACACTGCAGTACACAAATATCTCAAGCCATAAAATCAAGGTCTTCATAGAATGAGAAGGCAGGGGAAGTATATTGAGCATACATGGAATGAGGGAATACCGAGCTAAAGGTTAATTGGAAAGGGACTGATGATTGATTGCTAGTTAGGACTTCAAAAATGAGACTAAAACAAGATCTTCAGAGCAATATGCCACTGCTCTGAATATTTATTTTTCATAAAGCATATGTATTTATTTACTTCTACTGGCCAAGGTAGGCCCACTAGGTATGGCCTAGTATCAGGGCAGACTGGAAGTGGCATTCAACTGCTAAGAGGTTACCTGTGTCTGGCATACAAGGCATCCTCTGTCCTAATACTGATGGAACTACTTTACATCAGCAAGTCAATTGGCATCAGAAACGCTTAGTCTGGGGATCTAAACTTGTTCTGCAACATAAACAGAATGGTTTGGGGGAACAGGTGTATCTTGCAGAAGATACTGCTTCTCTGGAACAGACTCTCCAACCATATAAAATAAACTCATCCATATTGATATTCAAGCACAACTTGGATCTATGGAGGGTAAACAGAAAATTTACCCCAGGACTGCCCCCTGTACTACTAATGGACAGAGGCTGCTTCTAAATGCTTTATCCCATGCATGAATCCCTTTAAATTATCTGTGACATGATCTCAGGTATTTCATTAGGGGTAACGTATAATTACTGACAATGGGATGGATAATGCCAATCTAACACCAAATGGACTAGGTTAATTCAAGACAATTCCAAAGACATGCATCTGGAGCATTTCTCCCCGGGCCTCACCTGAAAACAGGCTCTGTGGAACCTAGTCGGACTTTCCCGGTCAACAAATGATAAATAAAATAAAATAAATAAATAAAAGTACAAAAAAGGGAGATCGGCTGGGCTTAGAAATGGCCCACAGTGGCAGCTAGCCTAGTACATACCTATGAACCTATGAATTTATGAAGCATAGGAGCCAGGAAGAGTTTAAAGCCTTACTGCTGTATGAGTTAAAAAAATACCACGAGCATACCACAAGTATTAAGAAAATACATTATATGTAAAGAAGAATCGTTATTAGACTCTTTCAAGCAAGCAGCCTTGGGCCCCTTAAAGCCATCAGTCTCAAATGGCAACCCCAAATTATGCTAGTATAATCCACCAGTTTCATCTGTCTTTCTTTGTTGCTCACTAGAATCAATATAATCAAGTGTTTTAAATTCCAAAACTAACTTACTTTATGTGTTTTGTTAACATGAGCTACTGCAGTATAATTATTTTTCACATTTCACACTTTTCCTTGACATATTAGCTTAACTTTTATTTGCTATATCATCTTTTATATACTTTGCAGAGGATATCAGCACCATATACTGCATGCTATGTAATCAGCATGGTTTTGGCTTTTCAGTTTTAAACATATTCTCTAATCCAAGTGCTCTTGGCTGTCATGGAAATGTATTTTATTAATTTTGTATTTAAGACAGGCAAACTAAAATAATGGATATTTTTTCAGTTATAAGTCCAAGAAATATCACTCCCCACAGGACTAACGCTACCTGTGCCAAACTCATAAACTAACATAAAAGGCACAGTAGCGATGCAGGCAGTAAACACAGCACTAACCAAAATGCAGGAAACAAAGCTGAAAAAACTGCTGCTTCATGAACTTTAAAATTCGGATTTATTGTGATACAAACAGAAGACGTGGTAAGCGCTTTCACCTGGATAGGCTTCTTCAGACCAAAAGAACCCCCCCTCTTGTACACCCTTATATGGCAAAAAAGGCACCAAAAACAGATAAACCATTAAAGGCACAGTACAACTATCATGGTATGCAACATAAATGAAGTGCTTACTCTAAAATACATTAACCATAGTAAAATAAAATAAAAATAAAAACACCTATGCCACTCATAAAACATGAATAGAGATGTATATAAACAAAAAACTACATAAATTCATACTCATTGCACAACACTAACAATAAATCCTCTCATAAAAATGCTCTCATGAAAATGTTCTCATAATATATGTAAAAAGCACAGTCATACATATCACTTCAATCTCCTGGACTTCAGGAAAGGCCTCAATGGTATATTCTCATTCAGTCCAGGAAAAACATCTGCTTTAAGTCTAACAATCCATTTAGATTCAATACTCTCAGTTCTACCCTCACCCCCCCAAAAAAAAAAAAAAACTAGTGTGTGTAAGATCTAATACTTTAAAACGAAAAAAGTGTGTGGAATCATTAGACAAGACATGTTTGGACAAAGCATTGACAGTGGAATGAATCCTAATCTGGTAGAGATGTTCCCTTATTCTGTCCCTCAGCCTCCTGTCCGTCTTGCCTACATAAAACACAGCACAGGCTCCACAGGAGGCCAAATAAACAACGTGTAGATTCACAGTTTGCATGAACTCTAACATCATGATTAGTGCCATAGACAGGGTGATAGAAATGGACATCAATGTCTATGGAACAACAATAGTTGCAACTACCACAGGGTACAGTACCAGCAACCCTATCACCTCCACCATCCATAACAGGATAACAGAGCAATTTCTTTAGATTCGATCTATTCTTATAGACAAAACCTGGGGCAGCACCCACAATTTCCCTCACATTCGGCTCCAGTGTTAACACACCCCAGTGTGATCTAATCACATCCTTCAACCTACCTACATACTTAGTATAATATAAGGGCACTCTGAAACCATGATTTCCACTCCCTGCCAGAACACCCTGGGAGGGACCATCATGGTCCACTACAGTCTCAGAGAAAAAGGGTGCAGCAGCTTGTTCCCTCAAATTAATGAGGTCTGCCAATCCTCTCTCTATATCAGATGTCTGATATTCCCTGCTCTTAAACCTCTCACATAAATCCCTAACATCTGCCTCAAAGTCATCCTGACTGGGATTATACCGTGACGTCCTATATACCTGACCCCTCACAATATTACCAAAGATGTAACCTGGATGCATACTGCATCTATGGAGATAGGAATTGCATTGACACTCCTTTCTATATACTCCTGTGTTCAATAGGCCACTTTCCAATCTCTGAACATAGACATCCAAAAAGGAAATCCAATTCTCAGAAACCTCATGGGTAAATTTCATATATTGTGTTAGACCATTAACTCTCTCCAAGAAGAGAGATAACTCATCTTTCATGCCCTTCCAAATGAAAAACACAACATCTACAAAATGCCTATAAAACATCACGTTCCTCGAAAAATCACCTATACCAAACAAGAACTTGGTCTCCCATGCAGCCATAAAGAGGTTGGCGTAGCTATTGGCACAAGAAGTGCCCATAGCCACACCATCCATCTTTAAATAGCACTGAGAGCCAAAGCAAAAAATGTTGTTCTCTAACACAACTTCCAAAAACAAAGCCAACAGATCCACTGCATTGCTACCTAATCCAGATTTGTCCTTCAAGTAATCAGACACCAACTGCACTCCATCTCTGTTTGATATCACAGTGAATAGGGACTGAACATCCATCGTGACTAAGTAATATGGGAGATCAACAGGGACAAATCTCACAGGCTCGTACAAATCCAACAGGAACTGTTTCGTGTTCCTTAAAATATAAACATTTGCGTCAACCATGGGGCACAGGCACCTCTCCACATACAATGAAAATGGTTCCATGATCCATCCCCTGCCCGCAACAATGGGCCTCATGGGTGGACACACACTGTCCTTATGGAGCAACGTTATTACGAATGAGTTGTATGAATATTTGTTTGTTAGTGATCCCCTCCTGCCAGTGATACAGGGTCTTCCTAAGATCTGAATGAGAAAGTACCATTGAGACCTTTCCTGAAGTCCAGGAGATTGAAGTGATATGTATGACTGTGCTTTTTACATATATTATGAGAGCATTTTCATGAGAGCATTTTTATGAGAGGATTTATTGTTAGTGTTGTGCAATGAGTATGAATTTATGTAGTTTTTTGTTTTTATACATCTCTATTCATGTTTTATGAGTGGTATAGGTGTTTTTATTTTTATTTTATTTTACTATGGTTAATGTATTTTAGAGTAAGCACTTCATTTATGTTGTATACCATGACAGTTGTACTGTGCCTTTAATGGTTTATCTGTTTTTGGCGCCTTTTTTGCCATATAAGGGTGTACAAGAGGGGGGTTCTTTTGCCCTGAAGAAGCCTATCCAGGTGAAAGCGCTTACCACGTCTCCTGTTTGTATCACAATAAATCCGAATTTTAAAGTTCATGAAGCAGCGTTTTTTTCAGCTTTGTTTCCTGCATTTTGGTTAGTGCTGTGTTTACTGCCTGCATCGCTATTGTGTCTTTTATGTTATTCTTTTCAGTTATGACCTTGCTACATAATAAAAAATGAAACATCCATTTCTAATGGTTAGAAAAAAGGTACATACAGGAGACAGAGCAGAGAATGCATAACAGAGATAGAACAGTATATACTAAGATAATGCATAGGTTAGTGTTACAAACATCTGAATAAAATTTGTCACACATTTGAAAGCAATGGTTTACATTTATTTTGATTAGGAAGGTAAATGCTGAGGATCTCCCTGTGTATAGCTACGTGGAGAATTTGTCTGGTGATAAGTGTTCAGACTGAACTTATAACAGAAAAAAATGTGCAAACTCTTTATAGCCATGAGCAGAGAGTGCCATAGTTTATGACCGTTGTAAGAGAATGAATTTGTGAAAAATTGCAGTATAGAGTTAGACTAAAAAGGTGAAAGGAGATAGAGGAGTATAAGTTATGACCAGAAGTTTTGTGCTTGAGGGAGGAGTTCAGTGTGAGAGAATGGTTTTAGATAAAGAACTTTGAAGAAATGGAATAAGGGCCAGTTTTAGCTCTATGTGCTCTGCATAAGGCTTTAGCTTTCACAAAGGTAATACAGTGATGATCTGAGCAAAGCAATCATACAATAAACCTATAAATCTTATCAAAAGGGACCTTAAACCTACTGCAGTTGATATAAGTGTCAGAAGTGACCAATGGAAAGTATACTCCATTACAGGGTGCTTCTGGCTTTGTGAGTTAGCAGATGTGCAATTTCGTGACATGCTATCAGCATAGTTTTAAGTTTAGTAGCCAAAATACCATTATTAATTAATACTCATACCATCCAGGGCAATACCATTATTAATTAATACTCATACCCTCCAGTACAATACCATTATTAATTAATACTCATGCCCTCCAGTACAATACCATTATTAATTAATACTCATGCCCTCCAGTACAATACCATTATTAATTAATATTCATACCCTCCAGTACAATACCATTATTAATTAATACTCATACTCCCCAGCACAATACCATTATTAATTAATACTCATACCTCCAGTACAATACCATTATTAATTAATACTTATACCCTCCCGTACAATACCATTATTAACTAATACTCATACCCTCCAGTACAATACCATTATTAATTAATACTCGTACCCTCCAATACAATACCATTATTAACTAATACTCATACCCTCCAGTACAATACCATTATTAATTAATACTCATACCCTCCAGTACAATACCATTATTAATTAATACTCATACCCTCCAGTACAATACCATTATTAACTAATACTCATACCCTCCAGTACAATACCATTATTAATTAATACTCGTACCTTCCAATACAATACCATTATTAACTAATACTCATACCCTCCAGTACAATACCATTATTAATTAATACTCGTACCTTCCAATACAATACCATTATTAACTAATACTCATACCCTCCAGTACAATACCATTATTAATTAATACTCATACCCTCCAGTACATCTCTTTTAAATGTGTACCTTTAACTCCCATTTGGTGTGGCTTGAGCCTTAAAAAATTAAGTTATCATCTTACAGTTCTAACAAATACTCGCTGAGAGAGGTCAAATATTAATACAGTCGTGTTTGCCATGATGTATGCTTCAAGATAAAATATTCTGATTCCTTGTATGTAGCATCGTTTTGGAATTATTAATGCAAATATGAACAAGCAATAATTGATGCCTTGAGCAGCAGTAGGAGGTAACTGCAGAAATGCCTGTAGGCACACTCGGCTGTAATGAGTTGAGGTGAGTAAAGGTGAGTTGATTATAGCTAAACCAAAAGTGGAAGTATTTAAAATGTTGGCTGGTGTAGAGAACCACCTAGAAGTTAGGTAACAGACCAAGTATCAAGGACTTGGGAGAGGCATTTGCTAGTTTTGAAGATCCCTGTTTTTTGGATGTCATGGAAATGAAACAACCATGGATTGCTTTCAACTATCCAGTAAGAAATGAACTAACCGATTTCTCCTGGTGATGCATCAGAGTGTGTCATCCTTTGGATGAGATGCCTAGTAACTATGAGCCTGTTGTTGGTTTGCCAGTTTGCTGGCCATTCGCTGTTGCATATCACCAGCACACCATTTTTTAATGTGGCATAGGCAATTTATTGTTCAAGGCAGCAGACACTGAAATGCAAAGTTGTTTGCCAGCAGCAACCTCTGCTTTAGTAATAGTTCTCTTTAATGTGGAGTTATTCAGATGACTTTCACTTCTGCTGATTACACATAATGACAGAGACTGATAGATTTTAATGATAATAGTTTGTAGTTTTGAACAGGTGTTGCTGCATTAAACAAGTAATATAATTTAATACAACCAAGAAGGTGAATCAAAGAACACATGCATTTACACATTATTCTAAAAATATGTGCTTGGGGGGCTATGGTATGAAAACAGCCCAGAGGTACACTTAATCTGCCACTGGTCATATGCATTTTTCAGTAAATGTGGGTTTCAATACAGGTTCAATGAATGTGAGTTTTAAGGGCAAAAAAGTTTATTGCTCCTCATGGTATGTCTACTTTTATTGTGAGACCATATTGTATTGTTTTGTTTAATGAATGGCTATCAGTATATGGGCTATAAAATTTGAAATAAAAGTTCTAAACTAAATCTAAATATCTGTAATCTTTGTAGAAGTAAAGAAGAAAACAGTATGTACAGTGACAGGTCTGAACAGTGTTTATGGAGTATGTACAGTGACAGGTCTGAACAGTATTTATGGAGTCTGGAGAGATAGCCAAGTAACGGGACACTGAAAGGGTGCAGGGGACTGATCCATTACCCTGCCTAGGGCCCCATTTGACCGTGATCCGGCACTGAGCTGAAACAGCCAAAGGAGACCCCACACAGAAAACAACTGTGCCTGGTATTTTCTGTGTGGGGTCTCCTTTGGCTGTTTCAGCTCAGTGCCAGATCACTATTAATAGGACTGGGTTGCAAAATGATTGCAAATATAAACTTTATAAGACTGACTGTCTTACTAAAATAGAAAACAGATGCAAAGTCTATGGCAAAGACAGCCAAATATCATACCTCTCATCTCTGTCTAGGGCTGGCATATGAACATTTCATTCAAAGAAATGCCTGACATTTAATCTGTCTTATAATATAAGTTGCCCAGGGTTCCAGTAGAAAACCATGGGAAAAGAGCAAGTGTTGACTGGTATCTACAACACTGGCTATAGCAGGACAAGAAAAGAATGTCTGTCACTCTTGGACAAAACCACATATGGTGGACAAAAGCATCAAAATTAGTGCAATAATTAAGGTAACTTAAAAAGTAACCAAGGTGAGTATCCTTGGAGTGCCACTTGCTTCCATCTTGGACTTCACTTTGCATTCATCTATTTGAAAATATCAAGTTTGTTATCTTCTGTCTATTGTACTGTCCTAGGATAAGCAGGAAAATGGTCCACTGGGGTCAGTTTTCTATCCCAGCTAATAAATAAAAATAAATAAAATAAACGGTTCCGTTACAGACTACACTATAGTAAGAGGGCATGCATTTTATGAATACACTGAAGCATTTTTAGAGTAGTCTAAATATGGAAGAATACATAAGCACAGCAGGAGAAGCTTAAGAATTATAAAGTATAAAATACTCAGCTATTAAAAAGAATATAACAGAGCAAATATATTAAGCTTCCAAAATGACCATGCAATTGCCATTCATTCATTCATTCATTCATTCATTCATTCATTCATTCATTCATTCATTCAGTCATTCATTCATTCTTCAGTTATCTGCCCAATCCAGTTCAGTGTCACAGACAACCAAGATCCCATGCTGGAACTCATTGGATGCAAGGTAGACAACCTACTCTTGGATATGCCAACAATCTCTTGGAGAATCAACTATTTCACAGTAAATCATATGAACAAGAACTGTGACAGGAAGTTCCCATGTAAATTAATTGTCGTACTAAAGGAAACTGCTTTTTGTAGAAAATAAAAGAACACTTTGCAAGATGATGTAGTCACTGCAAGGTTTCCCATTTCATTGACAAGCTACTTGTCAACAGAAAAGCTGATTGAGAAAACCAGCAAATCAATAGCACCTACTAATTTATGGCATTGATATCAAGCATATATACGTAGCAAATGTGCACTTGCCACAGATGTCACCAGATCTTATGATTAAAAGGACAAGAGGCAGTCCATTTAAAAAGTTAGGAATACAAAGTTTAGAGGCAAAGTTCGTTGATTTGAATAATTAAAAGCCAAAAATGTTGCAGTGACTAACAGAACTGAATTCAGAAGGTTTGCACTGCTATAGTGAAAAAAAAAACGTCTCTGTAGGAACTTCCAGGTTTATAGACACTGCCTGGACACATACTGTACATTTAAATCCTATAGGTGTTGCTTTTCATATTGGAAAAGTGAAAAAGAAGAACACTGCAGTGGAGAAGGAAAGAGCACTGCGGAACCAGGGACTATAAGACAGCAGTATAACAGCATTACTTCACAGAGTGATAAGAAGAAAAGTACAGTTTTGTACCTACCATAAATGTAGATGTCCAATAGGTATGCATCTGCAGTCATCACATATGGGTTGTCCTGCCTCAGGCAGCCCTTTGGTCGGCCGGATTCCAAAGTCTGGGTCTGGCCTCGGCTGATGTCGCACTTTCCCTGACGTCAGAGCGTCTGGGGTATAAAAGCATCAGCCGACGCCATTTTCCTCAGTTTTTCTTGCCCCAGATGCCAGGTGCCCCCTAAGGAAGGCTAAAATTTGGAGATATGCATTGCAAAAACAAATCCAAACATGCACAGTACTATAAAAACAAATACACCATAATAGATCCCCCCAGCTAGCTATAAGAGGGGTAAGTACCCAAGAAGTATACCACAGAGGGGAAGGAGGGAGGGTAAACCTGACTGCAGATGCATACCTATCGGACATCTACATTTATGGTAGGTACAAAACTGTACTATGTCCTTCAAGATTGCATCTGCAGTCATCATATATGGGTAGAATACCATAGCCAATCTGGGGGTGGAGGTACTAAGTAAAGGATGGTGTAGCTAAGATACCCTGCAGGACTGCCGTAGCAAAGCCTGCTCTGGATCTGGAGTATAAAGGTAAATTGTAATGCTTGGCAAATGTATGCATGGAGCTCCATGTAGCAGCTTCTAAAATGTCCTTGGTAGCCACCCCTCTTAGGAAGGCTGTGGTGGTGGCTGTGGCTCTCGTGGAATGAGGTCTAATGTCAGCTGGCACAGTTTTTCCATGAAAGGAGTAACAAAAACGAATGCAATTTCCTATCCATTTTGAAATTGTCTGTTTGGAAATTGCTTTTCCTTGCACCCCAGCAGCATATGCTACAAACAGCTGGTCAGTCTTTCTGTAACTTTTAGTTCTAGTTTCTCCCCTTTATTTTGTGGTTGTGGGAAGAATGTAGGCAAGTGAATAGCTTGGTTCAAAGATACCCTGGATACCACCTTTGGCATAAATGTAGGATTGGTTCTCAATGAAACTCTGTCCTGATGAAAGATAAGAAATGGCTGTACTGCCATTAGAGCTTGTAACTCAGATACTCTTCTTGCTGAGGTTATGGCCAGAAGCTGCTTAAGCTGTCTGCCAGTATATTGTCTTTCCCTGGCACGAACTGGGACTGCAGCTGTATATTGAGTTTCAAGGAAAGTTCCCATAGATTCATTGCCAGTCTGCAAAGAGAGTAGGAATGGGTGCCTCCTTGCTTGTTTATGTACCACATAACTGTGGTGTTGTCTGTCCTTATGAGTAGGTGGCCTTGAAGAAGAAAAGGTTTGAAGGCCTCGATTGCATGTATCACTGCCAGCATTTCCTTTTGGTTTATGTGTATGCGCAGCTCTTTGTGACCATAGCCCTTGGATACATCTGCCCTCCATGTGTGCTCCCCAACCTTGGTCTGAAGCGTCTGTAGTGATGGTTTGGTTGGCTCTTGGCTTGCTGAAGGGCAACCCACTGTTCGACTGGCAGGCTTGAGCCCACCACAGAAATTCCTTTTTGAGGCATGGAATGAGTGGGATCAAGGTTTCTAAGCTGTGACTGTGCTGAGTCCATAAACTCCTTAGGTACCATTGTAATTTTCTCATATGCAGCCTTGCTTGTGGGATCAGAAGAATGCAAGATGCCATGTAACCCAGGGCCTGCAGGATTTTCCTTGCAGTCAGCTGAGTTTGTCTTGTCAGATTCTTGAAGTAATCCAGTAGTTGTTTTTGTTTTTCTTCTATGAAAAAGGCCATTTGGGTGGTTGTGTCTGGATCCGCACCCAGAAAAGTTATTCTTTGGGATGGAACAAGTCTTGATTTGTGGATGTTGACTGTATATCCCAAGGCCTGCAGTAGGTGGATGGCATAATCCAAGTCGTTTAACAAAGTTTGCTTGCTGTCCGCTTGTATAAGGCAGTCGTCCAGAAATGGGTACATTTGAATCCCCTGAAGTCTGCAGTGTACAATTACTGATGCCAGGCATTTCGTGAATACTCTGGGTGCAGTAGATAAGCCAAAGGGCAATGCTGAGAATTGATAATGCTCTGACCCTGCAAGAAATCTGAGGTGTCTTCTGCAACTTTGTCTGATAGGGACATGCAGGTATGCCTCCTTGAGGTCTAGAGTCACCAGCCAAGACCTCTTGCCCAGCATGGGAAGGAGTTGCTGTAGAGTCAGCATTTTGAATTTTGGCACAATGAGGTAAGTATTCAGTGCGGACAAGTCGAGAATAGGCCTCCATTGATTTTCTTTTCTTGGAACAAGGAATAATCTGGAGTAAAATCCTTGGCCTTGTTCTGAAGGAGGTACCTTTTCTATAGCTTTCATTTGTATTAAGTTGGAAATTTGTTTCAAAGCCTCTGCCCTCTGATTTGGTGGCAGGTCTGGCATGCCTTTTCTTTTTGGCAATGTGTGGAAATGGAACCTGTATCCTTTGTCTATTATTTGCAGTGTCCATGTGTCCCTTGTAATGCTGTGCCAATTTTTTGAAAATAAAGAAAGCTTTCCACCCAGAGGTGCTTCTAATTGATCCCTGGTCGGCGGAGGCAAAACAAAGTCATTGAGTCTGTCCTGGTGTAGCAGTTGTAGTTCCTGCACTACCTCTCTGGTTGGGAGGCTGCCATTGACGGCCTCTGTAGGAGCCTCTAGCTTGCCTTCTACCTCTGGCACGTCTATTCCTGCCTCTCTGAGATCTGTCTGAGTCCGGAAAGGACCAATTCTTAGTAGGTCAATTTCTGCTGAATCTCGGTGGTTGGACTTGCAGAAAGTCTTTGACTGTTTGCACAGATTTTGCCTTTTCTTCAAATTTCTTTAAGACCTCTTGAGCCGTGGAACCAAATAATTTTTGCTTTTCCATTGGAGCATCCAAAAGCTTAGCTTTAACATAGTCAGGCAGAGATTGTTCCTTCAGCCAGGCATGCCTATGTATGACTGCACCTGTCATAGCTGACCTACATGAAGCTTCCAATGCATCATAACCACACTGCAAGAAATGGTTACTAACCTGCTGGGAGTTATGTACCAGATCCTGAAGGGATTTGCGATCAAGGGGTTCAGAAGAAGACAGTTTCTTATGCAATTCATCTAACAAATACTCTTGGTACTGTATCATATGAAATTGACAATTTAATGCCCTCATGGAAAGAGTTGCAGAAGTATACACTTTCTTACCCCATCTCTCTAAAGCTCTGGACTCCCTTTCAGAGGGTAGAGGATTTCTAGCAGTGGCAGCTGCAACCCATTTTGGGCCCTGGGAAATAGTTTCTGGATCAGCAGAGTGGGCCTTGTACAGGTGTAGATGTGAGTCTGGGACCCTGTAGTACCTATCAGGTTTGGCAGGAGCCGGAGGGAGAGAGTCAGGGGCTGTACTAGCATCAGAGTACACATCATCAATAACATTCAAAACAGGAGGTATAGCTAAAGGCCTATGCTGAGGTAAATGTAAAAAGGTCCTTAATCTCTTTCTAGAATCAGAGAATTCCTGACCCTGCCATTGAAAATGTTCTCTCATAGAGTGTAATGTCTCTCCAAAGGAAAACTCTTCAGGAGGGGAGGCCAAGGGAATAGATTCTTCAGCATCAGAATCCTCATAGGCCGAATAAGCCTCCTCCTGGTGGTCTGACAGAGTAGAGCCATCAGTGGACTCATCTGAGGAGTGGGGGTCAGAGGGCTCAATCCTGGGCCTTTTGTCTGGAGGTGGTTGAGAGACCCTGTCCGGATGAGGTTGAGAACCTCTAATTAAGGAGATAAGATCCTCTGCTAAGCTAAGAATCTGTGAGCCAGTAGAAGGTCTCTGAGAGGTAACCTTGGGAGGCAAAGCTTTAGTAAGTTTAGCAGCTTTAGCCCTAGAGAAAGCCTTAATGGACATGGATGCAGGAGGTCTGGCTGCACCACGTGCAGGAGTAGACTTGTCTAAAGGAATGGTGTCGGAAGGTTCCTGGGCACCAGTTTCAGAAGGTAATTCAATAACTGACTCGGCCGGGGCCTCCGGGGCCGAGGTGGTCGGTTGTGCGATTTTGGTAATCGGAAGTACCAAGGACTCGGTTTCAGCCAAGACCGAGACACTCGCGGTAGGCCTGACCGTGGTTTCAGCCGAAACCGTGGCCCGCGTGTGTCGGTCCTTGTCATTCTGTTTCTTAACTAAATGCGAAGTTGGAGTCTCCAGAGGCATCTTGTAAGCAAAACTAGCCCCAAAGAATTCCTCTGCAAACTCCAACCGACGTCTAAGAGTTCGTTGGTTGAAGGAAGCACAGGCTGAACAGGCCGAGACGTCGTGGTCTGGGCCTAGGCAGGGGAGGCAGTAAGAGTGGAAATCCTTATGAGGTATTTGTTTCCCACAAGTTAAACAATTATTAACTTTATCTGACATCAGCTGAGGCAAGAAAGAGTCCCCAACGGGGTATTTAGCTTTTTCGAAGTCTTCGGTAGCTGAATCACAGGAGCTGGCCGACCGGCACTTGCGAACTGCTTCTGCTTCGGGCACCACGCAGCAAGAAAGACTGAGGAAAATGGTGTCGGCTGATGCTTTTATACCCCAGACGCTCTGACGTCGGGGAAAGTGCGACATCAGCTGAGGCCAGACCCAGACTTTGGAATCCGGCCGACCAAAGGGCTGCCTGAGGCAGGACAACCCATATGTGATGACTGCAGATGCATCCTTGAAGGACATCTGGCTGCTGCATGGTTTATGTACTTAAATAAGAGGTTGTGAATGGCAAAAGTATTAATGTTGTATGAAGATGCTGATGGAAAAGTGCAAAGGCAAGCTAGTCACTGAGTCTAATAGGGAGAAGGAAGAGCCATGTCAGAGCAACCTATATACCACCATATGCCTTTTGTCCCAACTAATGAGGCAGAAATAGTTTAACAATGGCTGAAGCAAGAAAATTAAAAAAAACTCTGGCTGCCCTAAAAACTCATTCAGCCTGCTATTGCAGAAACCTTTGCAGTGGCCATATGGTGTTTCTATGCATGACAGACATAAGGAGAGACAGCATGAATCGGGTAATTACTAAGCAGCTTCCATTGAGGAAAAACTGCTTCACTATAAAAACTATGATGATGTCCTACTGAATCTTACTACATGGAGAAACTTTTGTGGGCTGCAAAGCTCCACATGTAGATTATAGATGGGCCTTCACCACCATGGCTTTTATCAGCAGACAGCTTTACTCAGCACATGCCCTGGTGGGGAACAACTGCAACAGTATGATTTGTTCCCCTGTGCATGCTCTTGTGACGCAAATGTCCAGATTGTTCTATGAGTCTTTTTCCTCTACTCTTAGTGTGAGACTGAGCTGAGAATTAAATTTGTCAAGTCAGATTTTAAGCAAAAGGTTAACCGGGCAGTGAAGTCAGCATTGCCTGACATAGCAACTAAAGAGTGCAGGTTCTATCAGTTCCAGTTTGGTTGAAGACAGCTAAAGTGGTGCGGTCTTCTTAAGACCTATGGCCAGTATATTTAAACTCAAATAAAGGTTTGGCAGATCGTAGCAATTGCTTTCCTGCATGCTGATGGTATACTGAAGATTTTCAATGAGTTGCATCTGTTCTGTCTTTCACATTGTAACATACCATGAACTGGTTTGAAAAAGGTTATATTTCAGCAAGACTCAGTAAGTGTGGTGATAAGCAATCCTGCCATATCCACTAGGATTATTGTCTATTGTTGACCTGAAGGAGAGATTCCTTTCCTGTATCACAAACAGCATCAAAGTATGGCACAGGAGACTAGAGGCACTGATGTGCTGCAGAAAAGTTTTCCTAAATAAACTCTTATACCTAGTACAACTTGGGCATGACCAGGTGGATTTATTCACAGAAGGCAACTGATGAGCCCTTCCCCAGATTGCTACGTGTAGAATTTGGATTCAAACAAAGAACAGGTTACACATAGTCCAAGATAAAACAGCCTCATGTAGCACACAACTGATTATTTAATATTTGTAGCTCATCACTTTCTCTGTTGATATAGTGCAGAATGTAAAGACTCTGCACAAGTTACATCAAGAATCAGCACAACTAATTATATATGCAGTAATCACATATGAAAATATCAACACAATTTGATGACTGCAGATATATATATATATATATATATATATATATATATATATATATATATAGTTTCACTTCATAATCTCGAAATGCTGAAATACCAAATTTCAGCATTCCGAGACCATGAAACTGAAAATTTCGAATGCCGAAACTACATAAGAGCGAATTCGAATATCTCGATTCCACACGTATGAATTTCCGGTATGTTGCATGTAGTGTTATGGTGCCTGAAATTGCAGGTGAGTGAGTGTTTGTGTGTGTTTTTGTGCATTGTATGTGTGGGTAAAGGTAGGGAGGTGTAAGTGTGAGTGTGAGTGTTGGATTTGTTGGTGTTTCTGTATGTGTGATGTGTATTTGTGTACAAGCGAGTGGAGAATGCCGTGTTGAGAGTTTTTTTTTTTTATGTTATGTGCAATCTCGGAATTGGCATATATAAGTAGGGGGGTGTGGGGGGGGCACAGCTTGCCCCCCTGCTTATATGTAGTGTAGGGTTGTGTGGTTTGTGTGGTGTGGGAGGAATGGTGCGTATGTTTTGTGGTGTATGGTGTATGTATGTTCGTGATTGTGTGATCTGTGATTGTGGGTTTCGGTATTGTGAATGGTTCGGCTTCATGGTCTCGGAATGCTGAAATTTGGTATTTAAGCATTTTGAGATTATGAAGTGAAACTATATATATATATATATTTATATACATATACACACACACACACACACACACACACACACACACACACACACACACACACACACACACACACATGCACATACATACACATATGTGGAATACTTATGTTTTTTCAATGTTTGCTTTCACTGACTGGTGAAAAAGCCAGTATAATTGCTGGAAAATCAGCTGTACTAGCATTTCATAGAGATCATGGAACACCAGGGATTGGGAAATTTGTTCTGTAGAGCAATCTTGGAGTTGGTACATACTTAGCAGGAGATGTAGGGGAGGTCCAAAAATGTTTTTTTTTTTATTCAATGTGTATTTTAAACAGGTGTTTAACGGGATGAGGTTCAATTTTGTGACATGTCAATGGAATACCACAAATCCATGTGTGTGTGTGTGTGTGTGTGTGTGTGTGTGTGTGTCTCTCTCTCTCTATATATATATATATATATATATATATATATATATATATATATATATATATATATTTTTTTTTTATTTATTTTTATTTATTTATTGACATTTGTTTACTGGGAAAGTTCATTGGGCCCAGGTTAACCCATTTTCAGTGGAGGCCCGGGGAGAAAAGCTCCAGAGAATCTTTATAAAATACAAAAAGAGCAAAACTAGCAAACTAAGCAACTTTGAGCAAAAGATAAACCATTTTTTTACAAAGACATATTATAGGATACAGAGATTAACATTACAGAAGAAACAGAAAGTTACTTGCAAACCAAAATGACTTTCATAATATGTATTAAGGTTAAATAAAGAAATCTAATAAGTCTACATAGAAAAACTGGAGGACTGAGTTTAGTTAATGGCTGAGGAGGGAAATGAGTAGTTACAGATCCACATGGAAGAGAAATGACTATGCAGTGCATGTTTGAAGCTAGAAAGTCTTGGTTGAAAGTGTAAAGATGCAGGAAGGTTATTCCAAATTTTGGAGATTGTTCAGGAGTACAAGAATTGACCTGCAGGAAGTTTGGGTTTGTGTACTTGGAGAAGGTACTCCACAAATAGTATCCAAAACTCCAGAAAAATGACAAGGATGGAGGGCAGCCGCATGAACAGTAAAAGTAATTAAGAATCAATTGTTGATTATAAAAGGCTGGGTTTTGTGATTATGTGTGTATACGTTTTTTGTGTTCGGAAGTCTCTATTCATTAAGGGAAGAAAGCGCTTAACTTTGTGTACACCTCTAAATAAATTGTGCTTTTTTACTGTACTTGGAGAAGGTACTGGTTTTCAGAGTATAGGGAATGAGATGGGGTATACAGGATAAAGAAGAAGCTGAGTGCTGGACAGGCCTGAGGTTTATATATAAGTTTATGAGACTGAGAGCTGGAGGAGGAGAAGGTAGTGGGGGAGTTTGAGCCATTGTAGTTTCTTGAGAGAAAGACAGTGGTGAGTGGAGTGACAACTATTAGCAAATTTAGCAATCTTATAGCATGTTTCTAATTTTGTCATTAAGGAGGACTACAAATTAGTTAATAAGGGGGAATAATATACATATGATTTATATAGGAGTGGGAGTCTTTCAGTTGATTTGAAGGCTCCAAATTTTGAATTTCCATTCGTCAAACTTTCAGAACTTTCAATGTTTTGTGGATGGGGTTGGGAGTTTGCCCTTTCTCCAAGGCTGTGAATTCTCAGAGTTGGAATATATAATTTACAGGGTATGTGGGATTATAGAAGAGCTTTACCATCTGCAAAAAAGTTTTTCTCATTTTTCAGGTTTTGACATAAGAAAATAATGACAGACATTTGAATTCAGACTCCACACCCTTCAGAAAACCCAT
>NC_056730.1:10124259-10169259 GCF_019279795.1 Protopterus annectens
GAAAGAAAAACTAACACTCAACAAGAGACATGCAAATGTAATAATGACAAGTCAAAATTTACAACTTTTCAAATTAAGGCATATCACCTCAGAAATACATCACTAGAAAAATATAAACTATATCACTACAGTAAGAAGCTTTCTAGATATTCCAAGCTAAACTTTCATAATCCAAACATTTCTACTACAACAGAGCACATAGGAATTTAATTTAGAAAGTGGTATTTTGGGTCTGGATATAGTTATGCAATCCAGGAGTGAAAAAAAATTTTAAAGTGATATTTGATGTCAGATTAAATGATGGCTTTCTTTGATCCATTAAAAAATCTCAATCAATCAAAGGAGGAGTTGTGAATAGCAATTAATAAAGAGCTGAAGGATTTTATCTTGTGGGGGCAGCAAGAGTCAAGTGGGATAAGCTGATTCTTCCAATAGAACAAGATGTTTTGGATTATCTGATTTGAAGGGCTATGCATAGAGCTATATAGTTAAGGCCCCATTACATAGCACAAGCAGAAAGATATATTTCAAAGTGGAAAGGGATGATGATGAAACAAGGAGAGACTTGAATTTTGGGTGCTGATCCTTAAGGTAAATAACAATAACCATACAGAATATTATATTCATAAAGTAGCCAAAATGATTCTAAGAACTAAGGCAACATGAGAAAGAAGATTCTGCCTATAGGGATAACTCTAATTAAGGATACAGGCAATAGATGAGAGGGAGCTGGAATTTATTGGAGAAAATTGGAAAAAGACCCAACATATTTGGAACAAATAATTTGAGAGGGAAAGTTAATAGAATGGGAAGATGTTAAGAATTTATTTGGACTGCAGTCTAAAGATTGCCTTTCCTATCAAGGATTGATATCAGAGTATAGGCAAAGAAAAAGAACTAGTGGGATTCTAAGTGAAAGACCAGCACTGGTAGAGTTTTTAGTAGAATTTAGGACAGTAGCCAATGTTAAAAAAAGGAATAATTAACAGAGCATATAAAATATTACATGATAACTATAAGAATCAATCAGAAGAGGTTAGAAAGGATTGAAAAGTGAGACTGGATAAGCAATTCATAAAGAAGGAATGGGGAGTTATATATTTTATGTTTGTCTCCCAAATATGTAACAAAGTCTAGAAGATTTAGGATCTTTGCTTGGAAGAGTTTACATAGGTATTTTTATACTCCAAGCTGATGCCAAAAATGTTTTACTCTGTAAATGTTAAATGTTGGAGGTGTGATGGGGAAAAAAGAGGTAATTAGGAACATACTTCTTGGGAGTGTAATAAGTTGGCAGACTTTAAAAGTGCTCTGCAGACTACTCTGTTAGAAATATTGGGTGAACAAATTGGTATAACTAAGGAAAAGATTTTTTGAGCTATGATACAGAGTTGGAAATACTTAGACATAGTAAGGCCTTGCTGAGTCTAATTATACTGGCTGCTAAAAAATAGCAATTACTAGAAAAAGAAAATCAAAGTTTAAACCAGCTGAACTAGAAGTAGTGAATATTGTAACAGGGATAAAACGACTGGAAATAGGATTTACGAAAAGGGTAGGAGCAAATTACATATAACAAATGGAAAGTGTGAAAATAATACATGCAGAATAACATTCTGGAAGAGGAATGAGGTCTAAAGGAAGGCAGGTTTTGAATAAGCTATGTAACATTTGAGTGACAATGCCTGGATAGATCATAAGTGATGTATAATGTTTGCAACTAAAAATACGTTCATATGGTTTGTTTTCATTTATATAAATGTATAATTGTCTATGTCATAAGTGATGGTTAAATGAAGATGTTTCTTGTTTTAAAAAAATAATAGCAGATGCTGGTTCAACTGGATTGGACTCTATACTGATAGATACACACACACACACACACACACACACACACACACACACACACACACACACACACACACACACACACACACACACACACACACACACACACACACACACACACACACACACACACACACAAACATTGTAAGACAGTTGCCTGTGCAATTTACAAATGTAGAGAAATGGTGGTGTTGTGAATACTTCCATCTGTATTTCTAACAACACAAGCCAATCCTTGAAGCTGTTTACAAGCTTGTTGTGTTTTTCCAGGATAACTCTACATCAAAGCTACCTCTAATAAGAGAGAGATATACAGTTTATAACTGCAGCCTTCTCTTCCACAATTCTTGGGGAAACAAAACCCATGTGACTTTATGTTCAGTAGTCCTGTCAGTAACAGCAATGAATATGAGAGAAGTTGGTAGTTTAAAGTAGCAGAAACATTAATTGATTCTGCAGGACAACATGCAATTCCTAATGACTTAACATTAGAAGAAATTCAGGTATAGTCTAATAAAGATCCAGTTTTGCAAAAAAAAAAAAAAAAGTAAAAGAATTAGTGCTGAAACCTTTTTCATTAATTCAGAGAAAGACACTGCGGTGTTGAGAGAGAAACATGATTTGAGTACTGGACTAATAACAGACTTTTAGACTTTAGAATATTTAGTTCTTAGCCTCCAATGGCATTTTATATAAAACCTCCAGTGGCAGCATGACCTAATGTAATAGAAACTGTGGATGTTTACGAATTGTGATTCTGCATAACAGTGTGATTGCGTTTGCAAGTGTAACTTTCTTTGTACAATGATCTGCATGCAGAATAATACTCAGTATTGGTACCCTATGGCAAAACATCAATAACTTCAGTCACCTGGTATTCAGGGTTTGCTGTTGAGGGATGTTGTTCCTTGTAACATTTTATCACTTATGGTCTTTTACACATTGTAACATTGTATCACTTCTGGTCTTTTACACATTGTAACATTGTATCACTCTGGTCTTTCACACATTGTAACATTGTATCACTCTGGTCTTTCACACATTGTAACATTGTATCACTCTGGTCTTTCACACATTGTAACATTGTATCACTTCTGGTTATTCACATTTCATCTTTCTGGTACCAGAAAGAATGACAAAATGGTCATTTGCAAGTAGGCAAGTACCGCTTTTCAGGAGTGTACATGACACTTTGGGTTTACCATGGTAACCTATTTCATTCTATTTTCCTTTTCCTTGTAGTTCCTTGTATAACATTTAGTAAATGCCAAAACATCAAACTCTTAATTTGTATTTCCTTGGTAACACTAATTGTGAAATGACCTCTCTGCTGACACTGCTATTAATGTTGGTAGGTCTCCATCTTTCACATGCCAGCAGTTCTTGGATAATAATTTTGCTTCTGTTAAATCCTGTTTATTAAATCAATTCCATTTGTGCAGCCTGTGCTGTGTGTTTGTTTACTATGAACCAGCACCGAACTCATTACTACTTACCTCTCATCACAGGCAAAGAGAAAAGCCTCCAAGCCAAAGTCCACACTACATGATATCTAACACTATTATATTACTTTCTACAGCTTAACCTTAGGAAAAGAGAGGATTATAACTATTTCAAGTGTTGCAAAATATCATGCTGGACTCTCTGAAGTAAATATCAGGATTAGGAACCATGGTATCAAAATAAATGTTCACAGATGTGAGGTTATGTTTTCGTTTGGCAAACCATAACCCAAGTTAGATGTTGAATAGGTGACTCAAATCTGACAGCAGTCTCAGAATATAAAGATTTAGATGTTATTATATCTGAGACTTTTAAATTCAAACATATGGCTAAGTGGCTAAGAACAAACTATATACACCTTAAGAACACTGCTACCCCTTCCCAGTCTACTCTTGACAAGTTTATTACTTATGTTAAACTAATACTAGAATTCAATTCCTTATGCTGTGTGTATAATAAATGTGACATACTGTCACTGGAAAATGTCCGGAGAAAATTTCCATAAAGGATATCTATAAAAATCATCCTTTTAGTTGTAGACTTGAGGGTCTTGGATTTTTTACTCTTCTTTTATGCAAACCAGGTATAGATTATGCCTAGCATTGAAGGCTTTACACAATGAAGTATTCAGGGTGCTAATAAATTTGGAAGCTATACAGTACAAGACCACTTCTAGGGGAGGACATGTCATGTTTAAACTTAATAGATGCAGAAGTATCAGTAAGACTAAGTTTATTGCATATTCATTAGCTTATTTATGGAACAAATTACCACTGATCTTTACACAGCATAGATCAATGGTAGAATTTAAAAGATCAATTAACTACTCGTTGGGTTCCTTGGTATATTTTGTAAAGCAGGAGTTTGCAATTTGAAGGGCCTCTTAGGCCAATACTCAATGCTTTTGGATGATGTGCACTATGAGATTATGCAGTGTTTTTGAATGATGTGTGCTATGAAACTGCAGTGTTTTTGAATGATGTGAGCTTTGAGACTATGCAGTGTTTTTGAATGATGTGAGGTATGAGACTATGCAGTGTTTTTGAATGATGTGAGCTATGAAACTGCAGTGTTTTTGAGTGATGTGAGCTTTGAGACTATACAGTATTTCTGAATGATGTGAGCTAAGAGACTATGCAGTGTTTTTGAATGATGTGAGGTATGAGACTATGCAGTGTTTTTGAATGATGTGAGCTATGAAACTGCAGTGTTTTTGAATGATGTGAGCTTTGAGACTATACAGTATTTCTGAATGATGTGAGCTAAGAGACTATGCAGTGTTTTTGAATGATGTGAGGTATGAGACTATGCAGTGTTTTTGAATGATGTGAGCTATGAGACTGCAATGTTTTTGAATGATGTGAGCTTTGAGACTATACAGTATTTCTGAATGATGTGAGCTATGAGACTATGCAGTGTTTTTGAATGATGTGAGGTATGAGACTATACAGTGTTTTTGAATGATGCAACCTATAAGACTATGCAGTGTTTTTGAATGATGTGTGCTATGAGATTATACAGTGTTTCTGAATTATATGAGCTATGAGACTATGCAGTGTTTTTGAATGCTGTGAGCTATGACACTATACAGTGTTTTTGAATGATGTGTGTCATGAGAGTATTCATTGTTTTTGAATGATGTGAGCTATGAGACTATGTAGTGTTTTTGAATGATGTGTGCTATGACACTACTGTGTGTTTCGGAATGATGTGCTCTATGAGACTATGCACTGTTTTTGAATGATGTTTGCTATGACACAATGCAGTGTTTCTGATTGATGTGAGTTATGAGACTATGAAGTGTTTTTGAATGCTGTGAGCTATGACACTATACAGTGTTTTTGAATGCTTTTAGAAGCTCAAATCCTTCTATGTGGCCCACCTAATCACAAAAGGGTTTGCATCCAGATCGAAAGAGGTCATTGGGCCCCTCTACGCATCACTCATCAGACCCATCATAGAGTACAAAGCTCCATTTGGGATGTACCTTACAAGACACCTGCAACAACTGGAAAGACCACAAAATGACCTCACCAAGAGGATCACTGGCCTCAAGCAGATGCCCTATGCAGCTCAACTGAAGAAACTCCAGCTGTACTCTGTTGCATACTGCTTACTCAGAGGTGACCTCTGCCTGACATACAAGGCCATGTCCAACCTAGAATTGATGGACATGCTCCACCTAAAGAAAACCATATCCCCTCAAGCCACATGCTCCAGGGATCTAAACCTCACCACAACAATAAATAGGATGTGCTGGAGGGACAGATTCCTGTCCCAGAGACTTCCCATGCTCTGGAACAAGATTCCAATCTACATTAGGCAGAGCTCCTCACTAACCTCTTCAAGAGAAATCTTGACGAGTGGATGGGAAACAGAAAGTTTACCCCAGGGATGAGGCACAGGGAACTAATCTAAGGGGCGTCGAAAGCCGACACATTCTGGGCTAGGCTTATAAATGTATTGACATAGATAGCCTAGTACCTACCTATGAACCTATTTGTGTCATGAGAGTATGCATTGTTTTTGAATGATGTGAGCTATGAGACTAAGCAGTGTTTTTGAATGATGTGAACTATGAGACTATGCAGTGTTTTTGAATGATGTGAGCTATGAGATTACCCAGTGTTTTTGAATGATATGAGCTATGAGACTATGCAGTGTTTTTGAATGATGTGAGCTATGAGATTACGCAGTGTTTTTGAATGATATGAGCTATGAGACAATGCAGTGTTTTTGAATGATGTGTGCTATGAGACTATGCAGTGCTTCTGAATGATCCAAGCTATGAGACTATGCAGTGTTTTTGAATAATGTGAGCTATGAAACTATGCAATGTTTCTGAATGAAGTGTACTATAAACTATTGTGTGTTTCTGAATGATGTGCTCTATGAGACTACGCTGTGGTTTTGAATGATGTGAGCTATGAGACTATGCAGTGTTTTTGAATGATGTGAACTATGAGACTAAGCAATGTTTTTGAATGATGTGTACTATGAAACTACTGTGTATTTCTGAATGATGTGTTCTATCAGACTATATGGTGTTTTTGAATGATGTGTGCTATGAGACTATGCATTGTTTTTGAATGATGTGTACTATAAAACTAGTGTCTTTCTGAATGATGTGCTCTATGAGACTACGCTGTGTTTTTGAATGGTGAGCTATGTGACTATGCATTGTTTTTGAATGATGTGTGCTATGAAAGTACAGTGTGTTTCTGAATGATGTGCTGTATGAGACTATGCAGTGTTTCGGAATGATGCAAGCTATGAGACTACACAGTGGTTTGAATGATGTGTGCTATGAGACTATGCAGGGTCTTTGAATAATGTGTGCTATGATAGTACTCAGTCCTTTTGAATGATGACCACTATAAGACTATGCAGTGTTTTTGAATGATGTGTGCTATGAGACTTTGCAGTGTTTCTGAATGATGCAAGCTATGAGACTATACAGTGTTTCTGAGTGATGTGAGCTATGAGACTATGCAGTGTTTTTGAATGATGTGATCTATGAGACTGCAGTGTTTTTGAATGATGTGAGCTATGAGACTATGCAATGTTTTTGAATGATGTGTGTGATGAAATATTAGTCACATAGACAAATAGCCCTCTGTGTGTATGATTTTGTGTTTTTTTTATGTGTGTGTGTGTGTTTTATGCATATAGTCTTTATTTCCAGTTAATAAAAAAAACTGTTGCACACAATTTGCACAAACCACATGCCTGGTATGCCTTTAATGTTACCATCAGTAGCTGCTCATATTCTTCCACTAAAATGAACATATTTTAAAGAGCTGATTCACCTCAATACTGACAGGTACCATTCCACAACTCGAGGAACCCTTCCAGCATTACATTTCTAACAAAAAATTAAAACAGGAAAAATAATGAACAATTTTACAGTTGTTCCATCATAATATGAACAATTAACACCCTCCTTCTGCCCAGTGTGCCCGTATATGATGACATCATCATTCAGTCTCATTAGCTAAACAGCTACATCTTCTGACAGTTTCATTTCTAAATAACTTAATTAGGGTAGCCATCTGTTTACAAACTTTTGTCTTCTCCTTCCAACTCCCCTTACTTCAGCTACCCTAACCTTGCTGATAAGATTTTTCTACTCAGCCTTCATAGGTTTTCCATCTATATACACTTTCTTGTAATAACCATCTTAGCCTCCAACAAAGTATCCATATTACCAAAAAAACACTTCAGGAGCCAGTGAACAATAAACAACTAAAACCAAAAAGTTCACTATTGCAACAGAAGGACCGCAAACTGTTTTTTTTTTTCTAAAAAACATTTTATATTAACATGTTCATTCAAACCTGGGATAACATCTGCACATAAACGTATCTACCAACTCACTTCTCTAGTCTCAATTTTATTTTTAAAGTCACACCCTCTTTTATCCATTGTAACTTTCTCAAGAACTGTAAACCAAAACTTATTACAATTCTTACACACCGTTGAATGCTTATAAAGTGTGTTATTTTCATTATTTTTCTTAATAGCTCTTATATGTTCCTAAATCCTGTCTCTCAGCCTTTTTTGTAGTCATGCTGACATAAAATGAGTCACAGGCTGAGCACAGGGCATGATAAACCACTCCAGTAGTACTACAACTATACCTTTCCTTAAAATCTATGTTGTAATTTAAATGTTGCAAAATCACAAAGGCACCTTTGTGTATGAATCTACAACTGGGACAACCATTACACTTATAAGTCCCTTTAGTTTTGTTAGTATAGGTAATGGGAAATTTTGTGTCTGATTTTTCAAGCAGTTGTTTAATACTACGTGTTTTAATGTTAACAAATAGTGGCTTATTTCCCAAAGCCCGAAACAAATCTCTATGACTGTTTATAATCCTCCAATTTTGTGTTATAATGTTCTTAATATTACAGGTATCCAATGACATTTTCAGACAACAACAGGGGAAAAGCATTAGAAATTTCAACCCCATTAGATTTAACCGGTAATCCATTTGTTAAAATAGGTGGAAAAGAAGTCTTCCTTTTGCCAGAGACTTCAGTTGCAGCCTGATGTAACAGTTCTATAGGATATCCCCTTTCTACAAATAGTTGAGTGCAACTATTGAGTTGAGTGAGTATCGATATTGACTCTTCCTGACTCGCATATCTTATGAATAGTGAAAAAGATATTCTCTATTAGAATATTGCCGTTGCCTAACCAATTGCTTATCCTTTCCAGTATTCCTTTTCTATATTTATTTAACTACTCAAAAGATAGTCTTGCTGTTGTGTATAATTATTGCTTTAACTCTCCAGTATGTCGCAATGCAGTGTCAGATATCCTGTCTGCCCAAATGTCCATAACTTTAGCCTGACAGCCTTCCAGCAATAATTCATGTTGCCCTCAGACTATATCTCTCTCTATTCTTCATACTGTTGAAGCTCCGTTATCATTCCACAAGTCCTGGAGTTTCTCGTTTTTGCCCATTAACCTACTGTGTTTGCATGAATTTCCTGCTCAATGCTTGACAGGGCAAATTTGTCATTGCTTGGATTACAAATCTCTCCCTAACTTCCTTCCAGCTCACCAACCTTTTCTCTGATATCTGCTGCTGACAGTAACATAAAGACATATTCAACAGTCTCTGTCCATGCTCCATCCATATATCTGTTCCCTAATGGAAATATGTCTGGTCTCCACTTTTTCGGTTCACCCTTCTGAAATGTTTTACTCACTTCCTCTACCTCTGTGTCCTGTCTCCATGTAGCTTCAAACATGTCTGTCATTATCAGCCACTGATGTTTAACTTCGATCATTCTCTTTTATTTTGCACCATAATCCCTCGCTAGGCACTTTGCTAGAAAAGACCATTGAATTGCATATTATTATTATTATTATTATTATTATTATTATTATTATTATTATTATTATTATTATTATTATATCAAGTATCCCTAATCTCCACTTTTCCTTCAGTAGAGTCATCTGCTCCAGTCTTACTCTATGCTTCTCTTCTCCTAAGATGACCTCTCTTAACCAGTCTCTGACCTTATCAATAATCTTCATGCCAGGAAGGATCCAGAATGACTGAGCCAGATGTAACAAACAGGGAAGTGCACGACAAAGCAATACTTCAACTTTTGTATCTACTTCTAAATTTAAATGCTTCTATTGTAGCAAATGTCCTTGTATCTTTCTGAAGACTGCCTCATAACACAGTTTCATGGACATCTCATAATTCGGTTCAATTTTAATTCCTAGGTACTTGAGTGACTTATCCCATGTTATCTGCAGCATTCCTTCAAGTGAAATACTTATGCCTTCTGTATTTACCTTTATGATTTATCTTTATTAATTTTGTAACCTGAAAACTTTCCAATATAAGGCAAAAAGCAAGGTGGGGAGCAGGCAGACTTGCCTCATTCCTTTACATAACTGGAACAGTTTGGATAACTATTGCAATATTTTAAACTGACAAACAACAGGAAATCCATTGACACTGGCCTACACAACAAAACTAAGAACCAAAAATAAAACAGAAGTATGCCAGTCTCATGTATTCACTAAGCAACTGTTTAATTCATGTCAAGTGTTTTTGTCTTTCCATACAAATAACTTCAGCAGAATGAAAAAAAAACACTGGACTCACATTTATGATCAAACTTTGATAATATGACATTGTTATCAACTCTTGAAAAACACAATCATTGAATAGTTTTACATGTCCAAATTATAAGAACTTTCACATACATAATTCCTATGTAGAAAAACCATGATTGTTAAAAACATGATTATAAAATTTTCCCAATAAAAATATATTATATATTTATAATTTTGATGCCCTTTTATTCAAGAGGCAATTAAATGATGTACTCATTCAACCCTAAACTGTTAGTTGTATCTAATCTCATTGTCCAATATAGTTCATGAATTTCTAAATTATTTTCCTAGTCACTCATTCTCAGATAAGGTAATATTCTGTCCAAGATAAAAAAAATGAAATTTTTAAAGAGATTACACATATAAGAGTGCTTATATAAAGCATTCCCATTACCATGCCTTTAATACTATACCAATGCTGGAATATTCTCTTTTTAGGTGGGTCTTTGGTCTACCCCCCATAGAATGCCTTACAGTATGAGCACAAGACAATATAAACTACAGCTGATGTTCCACAATCATCATTCTCTTTACATCCAGGTAACTTTAGGGTAACCAGTTACAGTAACTGATGTCCCCTCATAATTGTAGCGCCATTGGTTACATGCACCACATTTGGACATCTTTTCATGATTCTCCCCCAAAGTTGGATTGAGTCTACTGTATGTACCTTTCTCTATCTTCTTCTTCATGTTTATTACATTTGTCTTCATATTATTGGGGCAGTAGGACTATCTTGTGTCATTCTTTTTTATTAATGGCATTCTTAACATTTCTCATTGTATTACATACAGTATGGTATCACTAAGCTCATACTATATAGCTTAGTTTCATTGGTCTTTTTATTAAAAACAGAATATGTGGATTTTACTACTTGAATTAAATTTGGGGTGAAATTATTTGGTTATATGTCAATAACTTTTGAAAATATATTCCACACAAATTCCTTAGGATAACCCCATTCAGGGAACATTTTGGCTAGTACATTTAACTAATTAAAAACATCACTTCATTAGAAACAATTTTGGATAGTCTTATAGCCTGCCACTTGACTAAGTTCCTTTTTAACTACATGGGGTAATGGCTAAAAAAATACAGAACACTTTTTGAATATGTAGGTTTTCTATAATTGGTAGACTTCAATGCTCTACTTTCTTCATCAAAATCCATTTTAATATCTAAAAAATGAATAATATCATGACCAATCTGATGTGAAAAAGATTTAAAAGACAAAAATATTGTTATGCAGTTGACATCATTTATAAATGTCATCAGTCCTTCTTATTCACCCCTCCAAGCAAACTCATATCTATCAAATAATGCACATAACATGGAATAAACATATAATATTCAGTATTAAAAACAAAGCTTCTTCCCCACCACAACATCTTGATATTCACATAGGTGGGGGGCACATTTGGCACTCATAGCTTCTTCCTTTTTCTGCTGAAAATAGTTACCTTAAAAAAACAAAATTGTCCATGAGGACAATATCCATGCAATTGATTAATGACAGAATATTATTATTACTCAAACATTTATAAAAACTTAGACTTAAAGTGATCCATTCTAATCCTGAGCCATGTGATATATATGTAAATAAGTCACTTAAACTAACAGTGACAAAGCAGTCTCTTTCTGCCATCTCATATTTTGACAAACTTTGTAAAAAAGTGCCTCAAATCTGGTAGCACATGTCCTTTATCCAGAAATATATATTTTTTTTAGTTTGATGTGTATAAATGCTACAAAATCTTCTGTTTTAGATCCAGCAGAAACCACAATTAATCTGTATGGAGGATTCTCAAAAGATTTTCATATGTTGGGAATTCCAGCAATGGATGGAATGATGGAATGTTTCACCTGTACAAATTGCTTGTACAATTCTATCAATTCACTTCCAATAAAACACTCATTACTGAACATGTTTATCTTTCTATAACAAACATTCATCACACTTTTAGATATAAGATTGTATACATAATTATCCAACGATAATGCTAGAATATTGTCAACATAATTGCTATAAACTACCAAAACTAACCCACCACCCTTATGCATTTTCACAATTTGACCCTGTTTATTAATCACAAAGTGATTTAGGATCGAGCTTTTGTGAGGTTATGGAATATATTTTAAATTTCATTGTATAAATTCCTTAAATCACTTTCACAAAGTTTAAAGTTTTTCATGTATATGTAATAATAGGGAGAGGGGTGAATTATACAAACTACACCTCTTCAGAAGAGGCTTGTCTGTATTATCAGATACGTGGTTCAATGATCAAATTTAAAACAAATTGTTTTAATTCAATCAAACTATTGAAAATATCAATGCTCATAGTAGGTACAAAAGTCATACCTTTAGCAATAACTTCATAAATTCTTTTATTGATGTTGCAGGTATCAAAGTTTTAAACTTTGAAGTCATTGTAAGAAAGAATGCTATCATTGTCTATGAAAAAGATTTGTTCTACTCACTCTTCCCTTGTCCCCTCCCTCTTCCCTTGTCCAATTGTGGTTTGTATGGGTGGGATGACTTTTTTGATTGGCCAGTTTCATCGCCAGTCTCTATAACTTTCTTGGCCCTGGGAGTTCTAAGAAATCACCATTATCAAGGTTCCCATCTTTTGCATAACATACTAGCTCATTTAACATTGTTTTTTTACCTTTGTTATTTTTGGGTTTCTGTTGGTTAGGTACAAGATATTCTTTTGTCTGTTCATAATCCAAAAAAATAATGGATAAAGTAGAAGTGAAAAAAATGTGAGTCTGTACAGTTGGACAATTATTTCTTGAGTGAAAGTTTGAAGAGACAACATGTCCCTAAAGGACTCCGGGTATGGAAATACCCACATGAGGTTGAAGAAAACTCATCTTTTCACCTCGAGTTACTGGAACTTTTTGATCATACAGGCCTAGAATGAGAGACGTATGATACAATATAAAGAGGAGACTGCAAAATTAGTAGAGTACGTTACAGCAGATCTTGACTTTCATAAATACAAATCCAATTTTAACCTAATGTTTCAACAGATTGATAAATTGGTGCATATTAAGAACAGGAAGGCTAAGAAGCTGCTCAGGGATGACACTGACTATCTTAATAAAACTGTATATCCCAAGCCATCCAACACTGGTCAGGCTAAGCTGAACAATTGGGCAAGCTACTTGGAGGACCTTGTCAACAGTGATGAAGTACATCACAGTGAAGTCCCTTTAGAGGAGATACCCCCGAGAAGGTCAGAGATAATAGCCAACAGGGAATGGGAACACCAACCCATACAAGGACAGGGAAATTTCTACCTGATGAATTCAAAGGGTCATTGGAACAAGAGGAACTGGGGTCACCCAGCCAAAAAATGATAAACATCAACAACAGCTTTTTTACTTCATGCCCATGTACAGGTACAGTGAATATTACTTCTTTCTTTGGTTTCAATATTTATAATTTTTCAAACTTAAACATAGGCCTGAATATCACAACCTTTTCCTTAAATGATTCAGTTTTATACGAGCATTCTGGGCCAACATGGTGAACACCATAATTGACTTAAAACTTTTTACACGTAAACTCAACTTTTATGTACTGTTTGGTGAATCTGATTCTTCTTTGAATTAGTTTAGGAGGAGGAGTTTGGCTAATCCCTCACCACACAATGTCATACAAATTTTTGAAAAGTCTTATGAGAAAGAAATTAGAGAACTATTTATTGGAAGCAACACAAATAAATTGTATTATATTTCCAAGGCTGACAGGGATATTCTAAACAGTATAATTAACATAAAGAGCATCAGGTGCATGAAGCCTGATAAGGGAGGTGGATTAGTGATTATGGACTAGATGGACTACACAAGTCAAATTTACAGAATAATGAGGAGGTGTATTGTATGGTTTCTATCAATGAGATCAACAGTGCTTACAGGGCAATCAAAGTGTTCTTGAATGAACTATTGTTATTTGATACTATATCTCAAGGCTGGTATGATTATCTTTTAGTGCAAAAACCTACAATTCTAAAGATTTTTGGCATCCCAAAAATTCATTCAAATGTGTTGGATCCACCCTTACATCCTATTGTTGCTGCCAGTGGTTCAGTCACTGAGCCAATAGCCAAATTCATAGACTACAAGTTGAAACATCTTCTTCAAGGCTTTCCACACATTGTCCACGATTCCTGGGATCTTTTAGACAAACTTTGGAAAATGGGATCATGTAGTGAATGTCTTCTTGTGACTTGTGACATCTAGAGTTTATACACTGTGATTCCCCATAAGGAAGGTCTGTTATGGTTCGGTGAAATGGTGACACAATAAGGTTCTCTTACACTTTCAGACACCAAACTGGTTTGTGATTTCCCTGAGGCTGTATTAAACAATAACTTTTTGACCTTTGATGGGGAATTTTACAAACAGCTGAAAGGCATAGCTATGGGGGTTACATGTGCCCCCACCTTTGCAAACATCATCTTGCTGAGATGGGAACTTATGACTTTATTCACGCTCCCTTTATTCAAAAAATGTGTGGGGTATTTTCGCTATTTGGACCATTTACTGATCCTTTGGTCAGGCACAGAGACACAATTGGATACTTTTATGGATGAACTGCAGTCTAGTACCACTTTTCTGTGATTTACCCACCATGCTGACCCAGCTCTGATCCACTATTTGGACATCGAAATCAAGAAACACCAGTATGGTGGTATGGACACACAGATTTACAGGAAACCCACCTTCTGTAATTATTTTCTGTCGTACACCAGCTGTCACCCTTTCCATCAAAAGAAGGGGATTGTGAAAAGCCAACTTATCAGGATTTCTCACCTGACATCTGATGATAATAACTGTTTAACACAGTTTGTCCCCCTCAAATCTATGTTTTTGGAAAGAAGGTATCCTGAAACTCTTCTTGCTAATCTACAGACAGAATAGATACGCACCTATTATTAGATATGGCCTTGATAATATTAAGTCAAAAGACAAGACAAATGAAAGTAAGGACATTTTTGGCCACACCAATATGGTTTTACATTACTCATTGGACTTTAAAGACATCCTAAAAGTGGTACAGAGAAATTGGGCCATCTTACACTGTGATGAGGGATTCAAACAAAATCTTCTTGATTTCCCTTCATTCACCTTTAAGAACAAGCCCAACATAAAACGGCTATTGGAGAAACCAATTGTTTCCAGACAAAGTGACTCTTGGACTATGACAAAATGTGGAAGTTGCCATCAGTGCACTTACATTGACACCAGCTATGAAGGTGACTCCGTAGAAAAATTAGGGGTATGAACATCTGTGGTAAGTTCAAATGCCGATAAGAGAGGTTAGTCTACTTAGCAAAATGTATGTCATGCCCTGCCTTCTATATTGGTAAAACTAAAAATGCACTCAACAAAAGGATGTACCAGCACTATTATAGTATATCCAAAAGGGACATGAAGAGTGCTTTGACTAGGCATGCTTGTATGTGCTCCAATTTTAAGAAGTTCACTTTTTTGGGACTTGAACAGATGGAGGCAGGTGCCTTTGTTGGCGACTGGGAAGACAGACTTGTACATCGTAAGATGTATTGGCAGCTGGTTTTAGATGCAGCAAATCCACCTGGACTGAATAACTATATTTCCATTGCTAGTGAACTTAAAAGAAAAGCCAACATAGTTTGAACAAAATTTTATAATTGTTATGTCTTTTTGTGGTATTTTGACATTCTAAATTTGTTTTTAGCCATTTAAACTTGGTTTTATGTGGCAAGTGTTTTTGGTGTGTGTACACCTTTAAGAACTTTTCTGGGATTTGTTCTCCTTGCTTATTGAGTGACAGTTCCTGGGGGTGTGGTTTTACCTCTCTGAGCTTTGAAATTCAGAGTTTAGAGGAGTTTTCATGGTTCTGAAGAAGTCTATGTTTAGATGAATGAGCTTAACTGTGAATTGCAGTGGTTTTACCAATAAAGGATTGTTTCTGTCCACAACAACTGCGAACTGAAGTGGTTTCTACCATTGTTGTATTCATTTGCTATGGTCATTTGCTTCTTGGTTAGTTGTTTGTTTTTTTTTTGTCTGTTCATATGATATTTTGTCCCGTATTAGTTTATTTTCCTTTCCTTCTATCACAGATTCACAATAACTGTAAATGTTATTAAAGATGTTTCTGTATGATCCCCAATGGGAATCACACATAAAACTAGTGGTTATGATACTATCTAAGTGGTTCAGTTCTTTTTCCAAGAGCTACATCTGCCAATCATTAGGCCAGGTTAGTATTTTCATAATGTCTAACCCGGTACAAACAAACTATTCTAGTATTTCAAAATGCACAACCGAATTGACTTCCATATTATTTTGGAAATTTCCAGATAAGAAACCCCTTAGAGACCTTTTTGTTCACAAGGCATTTCTTAAGAAAACAAATTATCCATTTGCAGTGAAAGAAATTTCTTGATCTTACTTTCAAATGTTTTTAACTGTTCCTTTAATGAACCAGAAGTATTGGCTACTGCTTGCTGTTTCTTAGAGTTATACCCACTTACAAAAGTGAACATTTGATTCAACCAGCTCTCTAAATTGTCATTTGGAGATGGTCTGGGGCAATCTGTTATACCCAATACACCCAATATTCATAGAATTGTCTGAATCACCCACAGCCTTGATATTTTCTGCCAGATCTTGTGCAGCCAGTGGTGGATCCCTGTGACTTCTGTTGCTTTCTAACTCCTTCCTCTTCTCCTCAACCACTGACAAGGAAGTTTGATTAGTAAAGTAGTTTGGAATAACAGGACTTAATTCCAACAAGAGTTAAAGGAACCACACACTAAAGTGTGCTTATATAAAGTATTTCCATTATCCTGTTTTAATGCTATAACAATGATGGAAAATTCTCTGATAAAACCTTTACAAGCAGCACCTTCTAGACCGTCTCACATGGCATGAATTTGCTCATTTTCCCTTCTTCCACTGTCCTCATGGTTTATGAGTGAAGCTTCCGAGGGATCTATCCTGGCCTCACATCTACTGCTGCCCAAGCCTTCAGTTTTTCATTCTCCCTTAGTAAACCCTGCAAATCATCTGAGTCTTTCCCAACCGCACTCTTCACCTTTTCCCTTTTCTCATCATATACTTTCATGTCAGTAACACACTAACAGCTATCTACAATCTGGACCTGAATATGACATTTTTTACTAACTTTTAATCAGACTCCTGGCAGAGTGATTGGGTACATGATTTACTTGAATTGTGCTACACAGTAAGTCTATGGCTGTGTAATTGTGGAAGCTGAGGTAGGTACAGTGCAAAGAAACCCACTTGATTGGTTATGAAGTTGTTAGTTATTATTTATAATAAGGAGCTGTGATATGTTGCTTTAAACTAATAGATGGATCTGAATTTGACAGCACCAAAAGAAACAGATAACTTCAACTGATGGTCATAGTTTTAAAGAATTTAGGTGCTTTAGAAACTTAATAATGTTTAATGCATCAACAAGTGTTAACAATAGATTACACAAGATTTGGTATTTCCCTCTATCCAAAAAACACATACACGTGCATACACAAGCACACACGCCTACACACAGGCACACACATACAAACACATGTAAATACATGTGCTCACACACTACTCTGTACAAACTCAACATAATGTTCTGGCATTAAACAGGACTTTTTCTTCTACAATGATAGAAGTTAATAGCATCATATTCCAACTTATTTACATTATAAACATAACCAACAAAATCAATGTAAATCATATTCTGCCACCATATCTCTTATTTCCATTTATTTAATATTTTGCAATTTTCTTATTTTTTTAATAGGCAATATAATCAGCATTTTGTGCATACTTTTCAACTGTCTGATTTTTTTTTCAATCTATCCATTTTAAATTATGTTACTTTTACAGATTCTTTCAGCTGATGAATTTCCAGAGTACTCTGTGGATTTCCTGTCATGGTCTATGCTTTCTTGCTAGCCCTTGGAAAATTAAGTCTATGAGATACATCACCACATTTTCTGTGACACGTGTAACTGTGTAATTAAAGCTTCTGTAAATCTGAAAACTGAATCCTGGGTCAGCAAAGTCTATTAATCGATCTTAATAAGGGCATTTATGGAAAAGAAGAATGGATTCTGTGTAACGGCACTGCAGGCTACTTTATAGTTACTGTTTTTTGGATGTTTCATTTGCTTCTAAGAGACGTGAGTATAGTCACTTCTTAAACTAAGGCAGACTTTATCACAGTATCAATGCATTTTGTGTGCTTTATTTTAATAGTAATGTGTGCTACAGTGAATATTAGTGTCCAGTTTTAAAATCATACATGCCATTCCAGTGGTATAGAGGACAAAAGCTCTAACTACAGCCTTGGTGACCTGGGTTCTATTAACGTCTTGGATGACTGATGGAGTGGCAGGAAGGGAGGGATGGGCATGCCCATTATGGAGGGAGGGCAGTTATCTCTTGAAGATGATAACTGGTGGAGGCCAGGGATATCACCAGTGAAGGTTTGGTCAGTGGGTAGAAAGTGGACCTGTATGAGCTGCTGCAGAGGTGGGAAGATATGCTGGTCACACTCATTGTACACTCACCCAGGGACCATACCATGCTGCAACAAAAGGGAGGGGAGAAATGGGTAGGTCAAAGAAATACCCCCCCCCCCCACAGACATTCCAATCCTCATTGCCTTAGATCCATAACCATCCCTTGCAGTTACTGGAAAACATCCAGGGGGGATGATGTGGCTGGTAGACCTGACATTATGAGTAATGTGGGCTGGTGCTGTAAAAATGTTGGAAGGATGGGAGGGAAAAAAGTGGTGCAATACATGGACTGTAAAGCACAAGTCCTGATGCCACGTGGTGATATCATTTTTAATTGTGTATAGAAATATATATGTGCTTGTTTTTAACATCATGTTTGACCAAGTACCACAGAGATGTTAGGTTGTCTATACCGATGTTGCCTCATTTGGTGATGCAATGAAACATGTAGACCCAAGAGATTTTGTCAAACATTTATTGTGTGATAAATACAGTACATATTACTCTGCAGTGCATTTGCTTTGTGTTGACTTCTACTTTCCTGCTGATGTTTTTGTAGCATGTATAACCTTTCTAGACTTAAGTATTATTCACCTGCTACAGGAAGATAGCAGAATTATGCAGTGGTCAGCATTGCCCCCCCCCCTACCCTGCCTGCATCATTGGTTTAACTTCTTGCTGGCATGTCTTCTGTATGGGGTCTGCAAGTCCTACTAGTATTCATGTGGATTTTTTCAAGATGCTCTGGTTTCTTACTGCACCCCAAAACCAGTCCCCAAAGCTGAGATATTGGCCAGCTATGTAAATCAGAGTTGTGTTTGCAAGCCTGTGTATGCATCTCATTACAGATTAGTGTCATAGTGCTGGCTTTATGCCTTATGCCTGAGTCTTGTTGGGATATGCTTCCCCATGAGCCTAAGTAATATAAAGCAGGTACAGGAAACAAATGCATGTATAAATGAATGGTTGAATCTGCTATCGAACATAGAGCTGTGGTATTAACAGCTGAGTCACCACTCACAGGTGTGATGACAAATGTGTATAACAGCTGAGTCACCACTCACAGGTGTGATGATCGCACATAGAGCTGTGATGCAAACAGCTGAGTCACCACTCACAGGTGTGATGACAAATGTGTATAACAGCTGAGTCACCACTCACAGGTGTGATGACAAATGTGTATAACAGCTGAGTCACCACTCACAGGTGTGATGATCACACATAGAGCTATGATGCTAACAGCTGAGTCACCACTCACAGGTGTGATGACAAATGTGTATATTTTGGTGGCTGTGCTGCATCTCAGTGAGTTAATACCTTTCATAGAAAATCATTACTGATGCTGCTTTTATCCTAAAACTGGCAAACATTCACTGCGTCTCAACATTTTATCTTCCACTCCGTTTGTGCAACTGTACAGCTTGTACCTATAAATAAGTGTGTGTGTGTGTGTGTGTGTGTGTGTGTGTGTGTGTGTGTGTGTGTGTGTGTGTGTGTGTGTGTGTGTGTGTGTGTGTGTGTGGCAACATCTTCTATGTATGTGCACCTGCAAAAAATGCATTTTTTTCTATTTTTCACCAAGGCAAAATTACAAAGGATTCTGTTTAACTGATTTTAACTTCTTCCAGACATTAAAAGAGGTAACGTAGCAGAACTGCCATACACATTTCCCATGGCAATTATATTCCTGTGGGGGTCAAATTTAATTTCTGTTTCTGTGATATTTTTAAAGTGAAGCTCAAAACAGTTTTCAATAAAGTAAGCAATCTTAAGGAATATCTACAGTAAATAAAAATAACCACACAAGCATATACATGTCTAGGTATGTATTTTTCTTATGGTATTCTGACCATTTTATAGGTTCATAGGTAAGTGCTAGGCTAACTGCCCTTGTGGGTCATTTTAATCCAGCCAAATTCCATTTTTGTGCTTTCAATAACCTATTCCATTTGATTGTAGACTGGCCTTACCCATCCCATGATGGATAACTATAGTTAAATTATAAATAATTATAGATAATTAGGTAAATTAGTTTTTCCCTAAACTGTATGCTGACTTTATCAAAAGTATGCCATTGATATCTGTTATGATGGGTAAATGACAGTGCTATTTTTTTACATTTGTTTCAGTTAAACTAATAAATAATAAGACTTAGCTTCACATGTAGATGCTGTAAAATTAGTATCCCTAAAAACATCCAGATGTGAGAGGCAAATAAATGACCCCACGTCTGGCTGTACTTGCTAGTATCAATAGGATACCCAAATATGTTGCGTTAAACAGAAAGACAGCTTCCATATGTACTCTCTACCACAAACATGATTCAAAAATTCAGGTCCATCAGTAAAGGGCCTGAAGTTTGCTGACTACAATCAAGTAACTAATTAAAGGAGACTACCATTTAATTGCAATGATAGAATGAATAGTTTTACATTTTCAAATCAAGAAGATTGATCCTTTTCCTATATTACTTCAGGTTTTGTCAAAAATACTCTGAAAATTATGAGGATGATGATGATACAAATGGTAAATTTAGAAATCAATTTAGAAAACACAAAGAAGAATGAGGAGTGATCACTGTAAATAGTGGAAAATCTCACTTACAGACCCCTGATAAGCCAATAAAAACTGAAAAAGAATCAATGGCATCTTAGTTGCTAGAATCAAATGAGAAAGCTTTTGAGTTTATTACTAGTGGAAGAGGAAAGTTTAATTCGGACACATCAGTTTTATTAAGTGAAGCTTGCAAAACATCCAGACTCTGATCTTGCTTTAAAGGACTTAAAAACACATTAATGTCTATCAAGTTATTTCTTCATAAGCTTCTCATGGACTCTTTAGAGATATCCAGACTGAGTACACAAGTAAAACATAAAAAAGTCAGTGGTCTAGAAAACTGCCTGACTATGGTCAGCCTGCTGCAGTCACCCATTCTTAAACTGACTTTATTACTGCAATATAAAATGCATGATCTGGAAGGCAGATCCAGAAGAAACCATAACCAAGGACATACTCAAAGTTGAAAGTGTATCCTTTGGATACTGTTAAAGTTATTCCTCACCAGATTGCTTACCTTTTGAATTCTGCTTCCTTAAGCAAGGATAGATTCAAAGAATCTCCTTGGCCAAGTTCTTGACTGTATAGAAATTCTACACTGTGCTAAAACACGCTTAGCTAGTAAAAACTGCAAGATTAGTTTCTCAGCAAATTACCCTGGCAATGGCCGAACCATATGTACATCTGAGCGAGAAAAGATGAATAGTATGGCTGAAAAGGAATTCATCCTCAAGCCTTGGTGGCGAGTACCTTCATGAGTTGACCCTGTTTTCACAAAACGTTACCAAGATACCACTGATATATAGACTGCATTTTATATAGAATATATCATGGTCAGAGGTAGGTTAAAAAATAAAAAAGACGGCTGAGTGCAAAAGACCCAGGATAAAATAGTGCCCAGTCCTGGTATGTACATTATTGCCAGAACTGGAAAAATGACAGTGTAGAATCCTCAAGACATAGAAACATTCCTACAGTGGGGCCAGGCCAGGGGGGTGATGCCCCCCCCCCCAGTTGCAGAAGAAAATAGTAGCCCATAAACACGCAAAAACTGACGGGCCAAAAAAGAGCCGTAAAGATGACAGAGATGACAATTTAACTTTGAATATAAGGAATCAATTATGCATTAATACTATTATGCAAGAAGCTCGGAATTTCCACATAGAAGATATTAAAAAAAGATTAAGACAGAAAACAGAAGAGGAAAAATACTTGCACAAGAAAATCCGTCAGAAGCTTCAAATGCAAATCTGTATTTATTAATACAACAGATCCATGAAAAGCATTGTACAGACCAAGAAACTTTGGGACGCTTGGAAAAAGAAGTGGCAAAGGAAGTGCGGAAGTGTAAAAAACAGAACCTAAAGATGTTTGAAAGATATAAAAACAAACATGGACATGGGTAAGAAAAAGAGATCTGATATGGTGCAATGTTTATGCAAAGGAAACTAATCAAACTAATCAATACAAAAAGGAGCTCCAAAGATATTTGAAGAGAAATACAGGCAAATGCACCCAGATATGGAAAATTTCATGATACAAAAAAAAAAAATAAAATCACAAAGGATGAATGTAGAATAGAGTATTAGCAAACTAGAAGTTAAACAAATAGAAGATGAAGTTATGGAATACCTATGAAGTGAAGGATTTAGTGCAGAAAGTCTAACACAGTTTATGTCACAGCATGACGGAACAATGAGTCCTCAAAGTAAGGAGAAAAAGGTAGAGTGGGAGACATCTAAAGAAGAAATATGGACACAGGAAAGAAAAAGATATTTAATATGGTGCAATATTTATGCAAATGAGAAAGCAAAACTAATCAATACAAAAAAAAAGCAGCACCAAAGATATCCGAAGAGAAATACAGACAAGGGCATCTGGATATGGAATATTTCACAATACAAAAAATAAGAAAACAAAGGCGGAAGTATAAAAGAGGATAAGTAATGGAGAACTTAAAGAAACAGAAACCGAAGTTATGGATTACCTGTGAAGTGAAGGATTTAGTGTAGAAAATCCAACTCTGGTAATGTCACAGGTAATGGAACGAGTCCCCAAATTAAGGAGAAACAGATGGAATGAGAAGCATCTCATCACTTTTCACATAAAAAAACTCTGGAGCCTTCAGTAGGAAACAAGTACAAAAGAATAGTTGGAGTTGCACAGCTGAGGAAGGCTTAGGAAACAGTGGCAATTCTGATGCAGTCAGTGCTGTGAAGTGACATGCCAGTGAGTTCCCATATCTATTTATTTATATGACATTTGTTTTCCAGGAAAGTCCAGCTGCGCCGTAAAGAACCCATTTTCAGTGGAGGCCCAGCAAGAAAAGCTCCATAAGACAAACAGTTTATATATGAACAATATTAGAAAAACTGATTTGCATATTAGTAGTAGTACAGACAGAAGCATTCACTTAACAGTAACTAAAATATTCAACATAACAGTAACACAAGTAAAACAAATGGTTACAAGCATAGGATAGTTACAATGTATTTTTCATTTAAAGTCTGTCTTAGTCACAGCAGTATGTATTGAGATAGTCATTAGGAAGATGTAAAATAGCCGAAATGTTTGTTTTAGAGAAAGAGGGAGGGGGTATAGTATTACAAACAGAGGAGGAGAGAGGTAGAATAAGAGGGGAATAGTAAGGTGGTTAAGTCAGATAGAGTTAAGAGTAGCAGTGGATGGAGGTGGAGGTGTGATGATGATGCAGCTTGAGTTATCAGCCTGAGTTTGAGCAGGAACAGAGCTAGGATTTAGAGAGGTGCTCCTTAAGTGCAAGCTTGAAGGATGGCATTAAATATACTGATCCCAAGGATATTGCCAATATCCTGGCAGATCGATTTAGTGCCAACTTCACCCCCCTCTCACCCCTTAAAGGGCCCATCTCAATACCAAAAGATTGCCAAATTCCAGTAATCATGGCCACACAGGTAGAACCAGCACTCTTCAAAGCTAAGAATACAGCATCCATGGGACCAGATGACAACCCAGGCTGTGTACTACATGAACTACAAAATGAACTGGCACCTCACCTAAGTGTCATGTTTAATCATAGTCTCAGCTCAGGCTTCGTGCCCACTGAGTGGCGCACAGCTACAGTTATCCCACTACACAAGGTGGAATCCACCTTAGATCCCGGGAACTACCGTCCCATCAGTCTGACGAGCCTGATCTGCAAGGGCATGGAACCCATTATCATGGAACTTATAAACAAAGACATTGGCAAACTTCAAACACTGGACCCCATCCAGTTTGGGTTTGTGAAGGGCCAATCTTGTCTCCTGAACCTGACTGACTTCTTCAAATCAGTCTCCAGAGCTATGAACGAGGGTAAGGCGGCCTACACAGCCTATCTGGACCTCGCCAAGACCTTCAACAGCATTCCCCACTTTGGAATCATAGATAAACTTACTAAGCTGAGCATAAATCCCTACATCACTTGATGGGTTGCCAACTGGCTTACTGACAGAACCCAGACTGTAAAAGTAGCCGACTCCAAATCCAGCTCCAGACAAGTGACAAGTGGAGTACCTCAGGGTTCAGTCCTGGGACCACTCTTGTTTGGCATCTACTTCTCTGAAGTACAGGCCAACACTAAGGGACTCTGGGTAACAAAGTTTGCAGATGACTGCAAACTGGGAGCCATTATTGAATCCCCAAATGATGTGGATATTCTACAAAAGGGCCTTACAGAAACATATGCCTAATGCCAGAGCCATGGACTCAAGCTTAATGCCAAGAAATGTATAGTTATCCCCTTTGGAAAAAACATGTACCCATGAATTACCACATTGATGGCAGTACACTAAACATTGAAAGTGTGATGAGAGACTTAGGGACACAGGTGGACAGTGGTCTCACTTTTGATAACCACATCACCAGAACAGTTTGGAAATCCTTCTATGTGGCACACCTCATCACTAAGGGCTTTTCATCCAGAAAAAAAGGAGGTCATTGTCCCACTGTACTCATCCCTCTTTAGACCCATTATAGAGTATAATGTCCCATTTGGTATAGGTTCATAAGTTCATAGGTTCATAGGTTAGTACTAAGCTAACTGCCCTTGTGAGCCATTTTAAGCCTAGTCAATTATCCCTTGTGAGACTCAAACCCTGCACCTTGTGTTTGTAAGGAAAACACCTTAACCATTAGGCCACCCTTCTGAAGATGTACCTCACAAGACATCTGCAACAGCTGGAAAGGCCACAGAAATACCTCACTAAAAGAATCACAGGCCTAAAGCAGATGCCATATGCTGACTGTCTAAAAAAACTCCAGCTATACTCTGTGGCTTATCGTCTACTCAGAGGCGATCTCTGCTTAACATATCAAGGCCATGCCAAACCCTGAGCTGTTGGACATGCTCCACTTAAAGAAATCCCAATCCCTCAGAGCCACATGCTCCAGGGATCTAAACCTTGTCATCACAATGAACAAAACATGCTGGAGGGATAGGTTCCTGACCCAGAGACTCCCCATACTTTGGAATAGATTGTCCATACATGTCAAGCAGAGTGCCTCCTTGGCCCTCTTAAAAAGGAACCTTGATGATTGGATGGGAGATAGGAAATTCACCCCGGGGATCATGTCAGTTGTCCTGCTAGACAGGGGTCCAGAGAAGTAAATATTGTGTGAGGAAATATCCAGGGAATTGTTATGGCTAGGCTTGTATAGGCCCTAGGGCCGATAGCCTAGTACCAACCTATGAACCTATGAACCTATGTGTTTTTGTGGTTGGATCTTAAAGAGAAGGGGAGGTTGTTCCAGATTTGAAATTTTGTGAAAGGGCCAATTTCTTTTTTATTTAACATTTGTTTACCGGGAAAGTCCAACTTGGAACGAGACAATTTTCCAAGGAAGCCAGGGGAGAAATGTTCCAGATGCATGTTTTTGTAACATGGGAGGAAACTGGAGCACCTAGAGGAAACCCACATGAACACAGGGAGGACATGCAGACTCAGCACAAAAGGTACCCCAGCTGAGAATCGAACTAGAGAACCTCTTGCTGTGAGGTGATAGCTCAAACCTCTGATCCACTGCACCATCTAATAATTTCAAAGAGCAATGGAGGACACTGAATAAAATATGTCAGAGGAAGATGTTCTGGAACTTTCTGTAGAATGCCGTCAGGAAATGAAGAACAAAGATTATGCTCTCAGTTTAGAAGAAAATGATCTAAGGGAAAACCTGCTTGATTTAATAGAGATGAACAGACATATTAAGATAAATGAAATAAATAGATTTCGGGAAGTAGTCAATAAGACCCAAAAGGTTTGAAATCTGAAAAAAAAACAGAAGAGCTCAGAAATACAAGTGATATAACAGAAATAAATAGGATATATTATTGCCCAGCTGAATTAATACCAGATAAAGTTTTTCCACAAAAATACACAGCAAGAATGGAAAGGAGGGGAAGAATTCAAATGCCATCATGCAAGCATCAAAAAGAGAAAACTACAGAGCAATTAATACAAGAAGTGCCACTGTTAGAAGGGTGTAGAAGAAGGAACAGATCAGCAAAAATACTTAGAAGGATAGATGTGATAAAATCAATGCGCAGTATCAGAACACACCAGGATTTATTGTACACTATTGCAAATAACAGAATAAAGATATCAGCAAAGGCAGATATTGAATCCAAGCAGTCTTCTTAAAATGAAAATCTAGCACAGCCTCCAGACAGAACATGAGAGGTGGAGCTGAATTTTGTCAACATATACCTGATAAAGAATACCAATTTATACAATAACCTCCTTGCATGGCAGTACGGAGACAATGAACAATCAGAAGCCAGAATTGAGCCCTGAAGCGCACCTCAGTTTAGTGAATGGGAGTCTCATGAGGGAGTACCAGATATCACTGCATGCCACGAGGTAAGTGTAAAATATTACTAGCAGAGAGCTAGGCTGACAGACAGACACTATACTACTGTATCCGTTAATATTTATTTGTTGTTGTTGTCTGCCTTTCGGCTTTTCCCGGTAAGGGGTTGCCACAGCGGAACTCTGGTCCACTAATGATTGGAAGTAGATTTTTACGAAACACTGAGGTGCCAGCTCGATGCCCAACCTTCAAAAAAGGCACGCCCATTTACGCACGCATGTCTTTCGAACTCTACCCAACTGCGGGGAGGACATGCAGACTCCACACAGAAGGCACTCCCAAGCCCAGCCGAGAATTGAACGGGAGAACCTCTTGCTGTGAGGTAACAATGCTACCGCCGTACCACTGTTAATATTTATTTGTATTAGTACAAATTCTTGCCAATCAGTTAATACTGTCAGAGTTATTTCAATTCTATTATAACACAGCTCGACAGACTGATGAACACTCAGTCCAAAAACAACACTAAAAAGTGAACCATATTGTCCAGTTTATACACTCTTTTAAATGTCAACCAATGTTATTTTTAATGTCCTTGTGACTTCTTCTTCTGGTTTGCATGATTTATGTCCTTCTTTGGTTATACTGTATCTGAAGACTTCACAAAAAGTCTCTCCATGTCATCTTTGCATCACTTGAAGTGTCTGTATTTTATTTCATTTATTTCTGCATTTGAAAGCTCAGAGAAAATCAACTTCCTTTTTTCTATAAACAACAAAAGCTAGTACGGCAACCCAGAAAAACCAGTTAACAGCAAAATAAACAAAAAACATACAGTTACCAAAATTGCTGTTACTGGTGGCTGCCCCTTCTGTATAACAGAAAAAGTAAAATTCAATGTCTTTCGACAAGTGCAATACAACGATGCACGCTCCTTCTTTAGGTCCCTGGAACTACTCCTGTAGGGAAATCGTAGTCTTCACGGACACAGTCAAAGGAAACCAATGTAATACTTCAGTGCAAAGAAATGCTGATAAAATCCAAATCTCCAGTCAATAAAAAATGGTTTTATTCGAAAAGTGCACAGAACAAGTGAGCGCTTTCGCCGTTAGGCTTCTTCAGACTATAAAAAATGCTTAACGGCATTTAGTTTAAAAAGACCACACTATGCAGTGATAGGTTACAATAAATTAATTACATTAAATCAATTACAATTTAAAGCGCCATACCAAAAGACTCCTTATACATTTCTTTAAGCACATTTCTTTAAAAGAACGTTAAAATCAATATTAATATTAACAATATTAGAGTAAACTACTAGTAATACATTGCTCAGTGGCATTTTACATATAATAATAACAATAAATATAATGATTCATATATAGTAATCCACTCCCATCAAACATCACAACCCATCATTAATAACAGAACATAAAAAGGACTCATTATTCCTAGATCTTATGGTCTTGGAATTCTTCTGTTTTTCAGAACAGGTTTAATGTGAATCTTGTCATTTAAACCAGGTGGTTCATCAGCCCTAAGTCTAATGATCCACCTCATTTCACATTCTAGGGTGTGATTTATTAAATCACCCCCTCTATAGTAGGGTGTTAAGTGTTGTATAACATTAAACTTAAAGATGTGATTCTGGCCTAGTATTTTATTATGTCTGGCCAATGCATTAAACTCTGACCCTTTCCTTATGTGGTAATTATGTTCCCTAATGCGGTCCTTAAATGGTCTATTGGTCTTCCCCACATAAAATGAGGGGCACTTTTCACATCTAGCCAAATAGACCACATTCCTGCTACTACAATCTGTATTGGTGTTAAATTGGAATGTTCGTCCAGTGATAGGGTGTAAAAAAGTCACATCCTCACTTATGTGGGTACAGTGGTTACACTTCCCACATTTTACTGTATTTCTATCTATATTAGTAACCAGTTGTTTACACATAGTATTCTTTGGTCTACATAATAACCTTTTCAGGTTAGGTTTATTCCTATGTGCAAATCTAGGTTGGGGTCCTACTATTTTTGCCACTTCACTATCTGATAGCAAGATGTCCCAGTTCTTAAAGAACATCTCCTTAATCTCCCTGGTGTCCCTAGTAAAGGAGATAATAGGCCTAACCTTAATCATCTGTTCTGAAGAAGTGATCCCTCTATATTGTTCATTCCAGTTTGAAAAGAAAGGAGCGGCCCTGGTAGACCTAAGGTTATGTACTTCTAGGATGACCTGATCAACTAACTCGGGGTCATAATTCCTGTCAATAAACCTCATTCTCATCTCTTCTACTTCTTTCAAATAATATTCATCCATAGGATTATACCTGGATGCTCTCATAAATTGTCCCTTTAAAATATTATAAAATATGTGTTTTGGATGCATACTTTCTCTACATAACAATGTATTCCGGTGACATAATTTATATGTATCGAAGTATTCAAAAGCCCATTATCCAATTTAAATACTTCCACATCCAAGTAAGAAATCCTATCATAAGAACAACATAAAGTAAACTTAAGGAAATCTGTAGAAGAATTCATGATATTCACAAATTCCTGAAGCTTATCAATACCCCCAAACCATATGAAAAACAGGTCATCCACAAATCTGCGGTATAAGCCCCCAAATTCATTAAATAGGGGGGAGGTGTGTAAGAATTTATCCTCCCATGCAGCCATTACAAGGTTGGCGTAGCTATTGGCACACGAAGTGCCCATAGCCACGCCATCCTTCTGGAGGTAAAAATTCTCACCAAAAATAAATAAATTATTGGATAGCACCATCTCTAGATAAAGTGTAATCAAATCTATCTTATCTGCAGAAAAATCAGAATGGAGTCTTAAGTAATCTTGTATATAATTAATTCCTATTTCATTTGGTATTACTGTAAAAAGACTCACAACGTCTAATGTCACTAACAGGAACTGTCTCTCCTCATTAATGTCCTTAGTATATGTGTACAGATCTAATAAAAATTGTTTACTGTCTTTTAATATATATACATTTTTGTCAACCAATGGTCTCAAAACATTCTCTATGTAAATTGATAACGGTTCAGTTACCCATCCCTGGCCTGCCACAATGGGCCTCATAGGTGGATTATTATAGGATTTGTGTACTTTTGGTAGCCCCTGTATTATCGGTACCACTGGATGCTCAACTTTAAAATATTGATATAATTCTTCAGTTATAATAGATGTCATTAAAAGATCATCTAAAGTATAATAGACATCAAAAACTTTCTGTGCAACTATTGTTTCATCAATTTTATCATAAAAATTATTATCACTCAAAAGCTGCAACATTCTATTGTTGTAATCGGTGGTATCCATTAACACAATGGGGCCACCTTTATCCGCCGGTCTTATTACAAGTTTCTCATCATTCATCAAATCCTTTAATGCTTGCCTCTGTTTATAAGTCAAGTTCTGGCCATGTTTCATATGCTGATGTGTTACAAAATGTGTGTGAATGTTATTCTCAATTACTCTCCCAAACACTTCCACTACCGGGTGCAATTGAGGTACATATGTACTATTCGGGCGAAAACGAAAGGCAGTCTGACTACCATTTCCTGAACCGTAATCAAGTCTTAGCTGAATATTTCTAGTAAACATTTTTGAATCAATAACTGAATCTGCCACATTATCCCGTCGAGCGGGTATAAAATTTAAACCCTTATTTAAAACCTGTACTTCATATTCATTTAAAATCCTTGTGGAGAGGTTCACTATTAATGTAAGGTCTTTTCCCACATCCTCTTTAATGTGGGCCCATTGTAGTCCTCCATTGACCCCTTCCTTTTGTGTCTGCCTCTGCTCCCTGAGCGTTGTCTTTCGTAATGTTGCCCCTGTGCTATCGGGAAAGGGATGTTCTCCTTTTGTAAAGAGTTATTACCAATTTTCCCCCCTAATGTTGTTTTAGGTCTAACTATAGCTTCCTTAGAGGCCTGTATGTTCCTAGTACTTGTAGCACTATCTGCTTTCATATTATTCTCTAATTGTATAACATTTTCCACATCAGAATTGCTGGGGGTAAGCGTATTCTCCTCCACATCAAGTGCATTCACTCCTCTTTCATCAGACTGTCCAGATGTCACTGGTGTTTTCGCCATAATGGCGCTTACGACCTGAACCTCAGAGGTATCTGTAATATTCACCTCCCTAACAGGATTGTGTGCAACCTGTTCAACATTCACATCTCTTGAGGTCCTATTAACATGTGTAGTATAAGTGCCTCGATGTCCAAACCCTGCATTTGGACTAGTTCTATTCTGTTCCCTAGGCCAGGTGAATACATGGTTGTTTCTAAAATCCCTGACGTCTCTACTAATTTTTACTTTTTTCTGTTCAATTAAACGTTTTTCTAACAGGCACACATCATCCATCACTCGTTCCACTTGATTATGCATATATGTACTAATACATTTCGAGCGTACATTATTGAAACATTCATTGACCAAGTTTTTTAACATAATTTCTTCTGGCATATGATAGTCTATTAACAATTTCATATAATTGTAACTTAGCTCAATGTTCAATTGTTGCCATTTGAAAAGCAAGTCAGGAAATCTATTTCCTGAAGTGGGCATTTTTAAAATGCGAAGCCCACGAGGTACAATCTTTTTGTTTAAACAGGCTTCAAAATACTGTCTTTGTACCTGTAGTTTCTTCAGCTTCACAAAAGCACCTTCTAGTTCCTGTAATTCCTTCGAAATATTCGTTATATTGTCCAGTATCACTTCATTATCACCATCCTCAATATTTGGTTGAAAGTCCAGCAGTACATTAGCGTTACCAGCCAAACAAGCTTCAAAGCGGGATGTACCCTTATCAAAATTTTCCTTCCCAGCCGTAGCTGGAACATACGGAAGTTCTATATTCACGCTGGGGGCGTGAGCCGTCATCCTTGGTTGCCGTACACAAAATAACGTAAAATAAACAACAAAAGCTAGTACGGCAACCCAGAAAAACCAGTTAACAGCGAAATAAACAAAAAACATACAGTTACCAAAATTGCTGTTACTGGTGGCTGCCCCTTCTGTATAACAGAAAAAGTAAAATTCAATGTCTTTCGACAAGTGCAATACAACGATGCACGCTCCTTCTTTAGGTCCCTGGAACTACTCCTGTAGGGAAATCGTAGTCTTCACGGACACAGTCAAAGGAAACCAATGTAATACTTCAGTGCAAAGAAATGCTGATAAAATCCAAATCTCCAGTCAATAAAAAATGGTTTTATTCGAAAAGTGCACAGAACAAGTGAGCGCTTTCGCCGTTAGGCTTCATCAGACTATAAAAAAATGCTTAACGGCATTTAGTTTAAAAAGACCACACTATGCAGTGATAGGTTACAATAAATTAATTACATTAAATCAATTACAATTTAAAGCGCCATACCAAAAGACTCCTTATACATTTCTTTAAGCACATTTCTTTAAAAGAACTTTAAAATCAATATTAATATTAACAATATTAGAGTAAACTACTAGTAATACATTGCTCAGTGGCATTTTACATATAATAATAACAATAAATATAATGATTCATATATAGTAATCCACTCCCATCAAACATCACAACCCATCATTAATAACAGAACATAAAAAGGACTCATTATTCCTAGATCTTATGGTCTTGGAATTCTTCTGTTTTTCAGAACAGGTTTAATGTGAATCTTGTCATTTAAACCAGGTGGTTCATCAGCCCTAAGTCTAATGATCCACCTCATTTCACATTCTAGGGTGTGATTTATTAAATCACCCCCTCTATAGTAGGGTGTTAAGTGTTGTATAACATTAAACTTAAAGATGTGATTCTGGCCTAGTATTTTATTATGTCTGGCCAATGCATTAAACTCTGACCCTTTCCTTATGTGGTAATTATGTTCCCTAATGCGGTCCTTAAATGGTCTATTGGTCTTGTGTTGTAATTAAAGCAGAAGGTGCTTCAACAAAGTATTAATTTAAGGGTGTGAACACACAACAAAATATTAGTTAAAGGGTGTGCACACTTATGCAACCAGCGTATTGTACGTTTTTTTATTTTTTATATTTTTCCTCTAACAGATTTGTTTCTTTTTCAATTGGATTGTACAGGTTATAGGTCACATTAAAGGTGGGAAAAGTTTTGAAATGATTTATTGTGGTCTCATTTTGTTATATAACAAAACTGGGTATTTTAACAGGGGTGTGTAAATTTTTATATCCAGTGTAACTAACTAATTAAATAAATAAATAATTCGTAACTGCTATAGTTAAAAATATTATTTCTGTAATTTTGCATTACATCCTCTTATTTTTGTGGTTTTGCACCACTAAAGACAAAGTCAACACATTAGCACTACAGTTAGCTATTAAACATTCTTCAAAGAAAAAGCTGTCATTTCTACACTCAGTATGCAAAAAGTTTTTTTTATAGGGTATGCTTTCCTCTTCTCTTAGAAATAATGAAAAATTAATTTCCTAGATTGATTGCACTGTTAACACAATCAAAATTCTTTCTACAAACTGTTAACCAGGTTCTTTATAAATAGCACACAGACTCAAGAGAGTGTGAGTTGAGTCTTTCATAATACAGTATCATGGCAGAAGCTTTCAGCTCCAAGAAAACATTCAAGGGGACATCTTTATCAACAAAACACATAATTATTATTTGCTATAGTATATGGTAAGGAGCTTGCACCAAACTTCAAGAATATGTTTCTTTTACTTGCTTCAGAAAATGAGCAATATACTTTAATATGACTCCCCTTATCAATAGCTTTATAATTGTATATTAGAAATGTGAGAGATTATCCAGATGTGGGGGTTATAGGCTTCGTGGATAGTTCTATTGATTAAAATTGATATGGGGGTATGTTATTTCATTAGTGGCTTTTTGGAGATATTCTGCAGGTAGTAGGTCTGCTGAAATGGTGGTGGGTTTCAGTTTTTTAAGTAGGGACTTAATAAAAGATGTTGGTACTGGATCAAGCTTAAAGGGGATCTTATTATCAGGTGTGAGGTTAGTGGTACTTAGGACATAGGGAGATAGCTTACTGGCTAGGGATTGCACGGTTTCTGTAAAGAAAGTGTTAAAGGTGTCATCAACAATTTTAGGAGGTTGTTGGAGGGTAGTTAAGGGGGTAGGGGTAGTTGATTGGCCTGGATGAAGAAGTTTGTTTATGCCTGACCAGAATTTTTGTGGTTGATTTTGGTGCTTTTGTTGCAGATTACAGTAATAATTATTTTGTCTAGCATAATAGACTTCTTTGTATCATTTCTCAGCTGTTTATATATAAGGTGGTCTTTTGGGGACTTAGTGGTTCTCCAGGAGGTGCTGGCATTGTTTATGCTAATGTGCTTAGCTAACGCATTAGTGGTTGTACCTTTAGAAATAGCGTACATGTGTTCATAAATGCGCTGTTTGAGTTGACGCTCAGTTTTACCCAGATAAAAAACAGGGCATGATTTACAGGAGGATAAATATATAACCCCTTGGCTTTCACAACTAAATTTGTCATGAATTGAATATCTGACCCCCCTGCCATTTCTAAAGGTACAACCACTAATGCGTAGCTATTAGAGAACTTAGAGAGTTCAGTACGCACAGTTTTTTATTTACAGTTGTACAACAGATTTGTAGAAATCCAAGGGGTGGGCCTTGGCACTTGAAGCTTGAGGAACAAGAGTTGTTATGGCAACTGAGGACCAATGCCTACGTATATCCTGGGATTAAGGATATGTGTTCAATAAAATGCCTACTTAGGTTAAAAGCACTGGAACGTTAATTCTAATTAAGTTTTAGCTATTAATTACATGTTTTTTAAGGTGAAGAACTTTGTTGTTAACTGAAAGCGATATTTGTGAAGTCTTTCGTTGAAGCTTCCTATTGTTGGATAGCTTTAATTTTTAATTTAATTGAATTTAAATGGTTCTTAATCATTGTCCTCCAATTTATATGTAATTAACTTTTGACCGTATATATGGTGATAGTGTTGTTTGAATCTTTGTCTGAAGAAGTGCATATACGTTTGGTGCATGAAAGCACTTACAATAAAATTTTAACAACACTCATAGACTTTTTTTGGTTGGACTTAGCTGAGCTTACCACTTGTTTTCGTTTTTTGATGTTTACTGGTTTTTGAAGTTTTTTATTTGTGTTATCACCTGGGGGAATATAGATACATGCAATGTCTATAGATTTGTGTTTGTTGAGTTGGACCTTTGTGATGAGTATTTCTGCATTGTTAGTAAACAAGGCATTTGGGGTACTAGTTCTGGATACTTCCAGAGTGGATTTATACAAGATGGCTACCCCCCCTCCTGTCTTAGAGATGCAATCAAGTCTTAATATATTGTACCCTGAGGGTATAATCTCATTACCAATGGTAGTAGGCTTGAGCCAGGTCTCAGTAAGGCATAGTATATCAGGGGAGTGGACATCCAGGAGGGCATGTAAGTAGTGAATTTTCTTGTTTATACTTATAATGTTTAGGTGGCATACTAGGAGTGAGTTGGGGGCATTATTTGAGTTTTGTAGGCTAGTATGGGTGTTATTTGTGGGGCTGATAGTAACAGGTGGGGTTGGGCCTGGGTTAGGGTGGATGCCACCATCCACTATGAGGTTAGGTAGTAATCTAATAGCACATTTCTGGAGTTTTAATAAGAGTTTGTGGTAGTATTTAGTTCTAGGATTAATATATGAAGCACGAATGGGATGTTGAGTTTTTGCATTAGAAGAGTTTGAGAGGTGGGGTAGTGGTTGGTTAGAATTATGTGGCTGATTAGTAATACTGGTTTTGGTTCTAGGGTAGTGGGTGCCAGGGAGGTGTTGGTATTCATAGGCCGTGAGAAGATAGAGAATTATAAGTGGGGGTATTAGGCAGTAAATAGGATTAGAGTTTGAAGATTTGTTAAAAGTATGCGGAGGCATTGTAGGGGTATTTGAGTAATGCTTGTTTAAAATAGAGTTGGGGTGTTTATAATTAGCATATAGTGACAGACTGGAGAGAGTTTGAGTAATAGGGCTATTTCCTGAAACTTATCCAAACATTTTATTTGTTTTAATGTTGATATCAAATGTTTAAAGTCACTTAATGAAAAGTATGAACTACCTGAAATAGTTATGAGTGTGTTGGATTAACCCCCCTCCTAGAACTATAGTGTAAAAGGATGAATGCCTTGGTTAGACAAGGAATTTCAAGCACACACAAAACTGAAACAGATTATTTTGAAATTGCTTTATGCATACATCTCAAGAAAAATGGAAGCTATACATTACTCAGATTAATATGTTTAAAAAAATGAAGTAGTAAAAGGTCCAGTTCAGTTCAGTTTTTACTTATTTCCAGTTTGATGACCGGGGAGGTACACTGGGCTCAAATAGCCCATTTTCAGTGGAGTCCCGGGGAGAAAAGCTCCAGTAATACATAGTACAAGCTCCATAATATGATGTACAATACATAGTGGAAACAGAAACAAACTTAGCAAATTTTACATATAAAATAGCAAAAATTAAACAAAAGTTAAACAGCAGTTTGGAGAAGGATGTAAAGCATATTTACATATTTAGTGGTTGAGAACAGTAGTACAAGGTTAACATAATACAGAGGTTTAGGTCATCTGTGAATGATATAGAAGCAACATTAGCATGGATGAGTTCTTTATGCATGAATATTAGCATAAGTTAAATTAATGCAGAGGTTTAAATCCTCTGAGAGTGGTATAGAGGTAACATTAGCATGAAGGCAGTACATAGGGTTAGTCAATAGTGTGTAAGGAAGAACAAACTTTGTGTGTAATAAAGTATTTATTTATTAAGCTGGTTAGGTAGGTGGAGTGCAATTGCATTTCCATTTTTGGGAGAGGTAAGAATGCAGCTGGGTTTCGAAGTGTTCAGAGTTCTCAGAAATTCTTAGAGTTGGAGGGAGAGAATTCAGTTTCTTGGCGATGGAAAAGGATAGGAGAAGCTGACCAGCAGGACGGTTTGGTTTATAAACGGAGATTCGATTTTGGTGGGCAGATCTTAGAGTTCTGTTTGGGGTGTATAATGTTAAGATGTTTGTTAGTGCTGGGCATATATTTGGCTTGAAAATAAGCTTGTGGGTGGTGATGAGTTGGAGGTAGTCAAGGTAGTTTGGGAGTTCTAGCCACTGCAGCTGGTGGAGAGGTTTACCGTGGTGAGTGGAGTATTTGGAAGTGGTGGCGAACTTTGAGATTTTATTTTAACAGGATTCTAGTTTAGAAGAGATGGAGGAAGATAGGTTGGTTAGTAGAGGAGCACCATACATTAGTGAAGGTAGTAAGAAGGGTAGTGGTGAGGGTCTGTCTTATTGATGGGGAGAGGAAGTGGGAGTTTCTGTACAGCATGCCAAGTTTCTGATGGGTTTTCTTTATATTTAGCTGAATATGGTTATCGAATTTTAGGTGTTCGTCAATAGTAACTCCAAGAAGTTTAGCAAAAGCAACAACTTCTATAGTGGAGTTGGCAAGGCTTGTAATCTTGAAAGAGTTTTTTTCTAGGTAGATAGATTCTGAGAGAGAGAATAGAAAGATCTTTGATTTATTGGCATTCAAAGAGAGGTGATTTTGGAGTATCCAGTTCTCAGTAGTTGAGAAGGCAGTTTGAGTTTTTGTCTGGAGCTCAGAGAGGTTTGATGCAGAGCAAACTAAAGTTGAGTCATCTGCATATTGTACTATCTTAGTGTTAGGAATGGTCATATGGAAATCATTAATGAAGATATTGAAGAGCATAGGGCCAAGAATGGATCCCTGGGGTACCCCGGTTGGGGTGGGATGAAAGGCAGAGGTGCCAGTCTTCCATTTTACTGCCTGAGATATGTCAGAGAGGTAGCTGCTGAACCAGATAATGGCATTTTATGAGAGGTTAAGATTGGAAAGGTGGTGAAGAAGGTGGGTATGGGAGACTGTGACGAAAGCCTTGGAGAGGTCAAGGAAGACTGTGGATACAAGTTCTCCGGAGTCACGGGCATGGTTTACAATGTCTAGAAAAGAGAAAAGAGCTGTTATTGTGCTATGGCCAAGACAGAACCCATGTTGTGTTGGGGGGAGGAGTTGATTATGTGTAATGAATGGCATGAGCTGGAGGTGGATGCATTTCTCAAGAATTTTTGAAATAGGGGAGAGAATTGCTATGGGTCGGAAGTTGGAGATGTTATTATTTTTGCCTCCTTTATGGAGGGGTAGGATAAAGGCTGCATGCCACAGTTTGGGGACAGATGATTCTTGTATGGATCTGTTGATGAGTATGCTAATGGGGATGACAATGCTGTCTGCTGCTATTCTTAAAAGGAATGAGGGGATATTGTCAGGGACATTGGAACAAGGCCTAAGCTTAGAGAGAAGTTTTTTTATGTATGAAGTGGGGATGGGTTTGAGGTGGAAAATGGGATGTGAGTTTGGGGTGGAAGGTTGGGCAGCGGGTTTGATTTGGGGGGAGGTGTTGTTGTTTGGGAATGTTTTAGTGAGTTCTGCTATAGAGTTAGTAAAGAAGGAGTTGAACAGATTAGCTCTTTCTATGTCAGATTTACAAGTGTTAGGGCAAGGGTTGTTTTTGGTGCCTGGGTTTAGAAGTGAGTTGATGGATTTCCAGAATTGTTTGGGGTTAGAGGAGTGGTTAGACTGGAGTTTGATATAGTATGTTTTTTGTCTTGTATGAAACATTTTTTGGCTAAGTTGTGGAGTTGTTTGTATTTAAGAAGGGTGTCGGGTGCCTATTATGATGGTAGAGTTTCTAGGTCTTATCCCTTTGTTGCATGAGTGTTTTGGTATCTTTACTAAGCCAAGGGGCGGAATTGGTTTTTATACATTTTATTATTGGAGGGGCTTGGGAGTTAAGAGTGTCTAAGAAGGTTGAGTTGAAGAATTTGACAGCACTGTCCAGAGGTAGAGTTTTTAGAGTGTCCCAGTTTATCAGTTTGAGAAAATTGGAAAAAGTTGTAGGGTTAAAGCTGTTGAGATTCTGAGTATGGATATATTGGTGAAGATGAGGAGAGGAGGGGGTTGCTCTATGGAAGAAGGCTGGTAAGTGATCATTGAATGAGTGTGGTAAGGTGCCAGTGTGGGAGATTTTGTTTTGGTGGGAGAAAAGGATCCAGCCCAGCATGGAGCCTGGGAGGTTATTTTTATTAGGTCTGGTTATAGCATTTGTGAATTGAGTGAAATTACATATATTGATTAAAATGGTGGGGTTATTGGCAGTAATTTTGTTCCAGTCAATGTTCACATCTCCTAGGATGTATGTCTCAAGCTTGATATTATATGAGGCCCATAGAAGAACTTCCTCAAGTGTATTAATGTTGTTTCCATGGGGGGATATAGAGGGCTATAACACAAATGCTTTTCTGGTTATTTAGTTTGAGATTTCCTATGACTAGTTCAGTGTTGTTGAACTGTGGAATAAAATTTTGGTAGGGAGTGATGGAGAGTAGGTTAGAGTAGATTAAGGCTATTCCTCCACCATTCTTTTTTATGTGGACTTATCTAAGTACTTGAAACCCTGGGGTAGTATTTCAGAGTCTGAAAAGTGTGGTTTTAGCCATGTCTCAGAGACAGCTGCTATGTCCGGTTGGGTGTGGGATAGCCAAGCGTGGAAGTGGGCTAATTTGTTTCTTAGACTCTGGGTATTGATGGTCAAGATCTTGAGGTATTTAGGATTGGTAGTATGGGTAGTAATGGGGGGAGATGGATTGCTGCTGGTACTAGGTCCTGGGTTGTGTGTATGTCTCCTGCTAGGCATAAGAAGTTAAATGGAAATGAGAGATGGGGTTTGGAATTGCTCCTAGAGTTTGGTGAGAGGTACAATAGTGCTTTGGGAATATGATGTTTCATTGAGGAGGATAGGTGTTTTAGTTTAAAGCAGGGAAGTGGGTTTGGAATCCCTAGGGAGGAGGATATAGTATGGAAATGAGATGTGGCAGAGTTATTATGTCTGTTAGGGGTGATGGTGAGGTGAAGATGGGATAGGAAAGAAGGGGTTGTTTGTAAGAGGAATAGGAGGTAGCATGGTATTAAAGTATTAGGAGTAGTAGGCTAAAGGAAGGGATGAGAATGGTTTGAAGAGACATGGCATGGTTTAGGTATAATGGAATAGCTGGGGGTTAGGTATTGAGGATGTAATAGGATTATTGGTGACAGTGTAGGAGGGAGGAGTATGGGAGTGTATCTAGAGCTTTAAGGATTAGGAGGGAGGAGTATGGGAGTGTATCTAGAGCTTTAAAGATTAGGGATGGGGAGGGGTGAAAGAGTACTGGATAATGGGAGGAGAGGGGATAGTGAGGAGGTGAAAGTGGATTGGGTGAGACAGGGTGAGGGGACTTATGGGTAGAATAAGTGTAGGAGCACTGGGGGTGGGTGGAATTTGGGGGTAGGGTAGGGGAGCGGAGTGAGCCCGCAGGGCGAATGGAGCGGGTAGAGCCAAGGAGAAGGAAGAAGGCAAGACTGTGAAGAATAATCAGTGGTTAGGTAGGTAAGCTCAGAGGTAAGGAAAGTATGGAGAATGTAGCACTTGTTTACTGTAGTTCTTATGTTAATACATAGAATGTATTAAATACAGTGATGCGGAAAATATGGCACTATGTTTTGACTCCTTAAAAAACAATGAAAGCAGTTGTTAAATATTACATAAAGTGTGTTACTTTGCTTTTTCTTCTTTTCACTAAACAGGCAGCAAAAATATAAAATGCATAAAAATATGAAATTTTCATTAATGATTTATACACTAGAAAATAATTGTTTTTAGTCACATATACATTATTTCCTGAAAAAAAAAGATGCATTACATTGGTTGGAGTGGAACAATGGTGATCTAAGCAGCATTGTTTTAAAAAAAAAAAAGATGTTTAGATTTAAAACTTTTAGCATACAGGAAACACATAGACAGGACTTTTGGCAGTTTTCACTTTGGAGTATGGATTTGTTGAATAAAATGAATGCTGGAGGGCATAATCTTTCATGAAAGCAAATACTTCAGAATTACTTTACATTACATTTAATTTTCTTAATGACAGAAAGAGACCATAAGTCTATCTAGTCTGCCTTTTTAAGTACCTTAACATTCTGCCTCTTGTCTAACCCTACCTACACTCCTACTCTTTGTATATACGTATATGCAGAGGCTTGATGAATTACTTCCCTACCATCCATTCTGGTAGTCCATTCCTTGAGTCAAAAATACTCTCTGTGAAAAAGTACTTTCAAAGATATGGGGAGTAGTCAGTTCCTACAATATTAAGAATAGAAACAACTCATGGAGAGTTAATGACCCAGTGCCAACCAGAAATCCAAAAAATAGTAATAACAATGAGGCAACAGGATACTGGAACAACACACAGCTAGATATCCAAATAGGCATCCACCACTAATAAAGATGTATAAAAGCTTTTATTCATGAATGAACAGGCAAGTGGTTTCAGCCATATAGGGCTTCATCAGCCCATAAAAAATCACTATGAATCACCTCAATTTATACTAAAACAGAGGGAAAATCAACATCAATTAATTCTTGCAGATACATAGTAGAAACTATGCAAATTTCATAGTGCATAACATATATAAGAAGCATACAAAAGACATACACATAAATAATCATGTACATATCTTAAATAATGAAATATAGGTACATATCTTAAATATTGAGATATATAAAAATATATATTAAAAACTTTTATATATATATATATATATATATATATATATATATATATATATGTGTGTGTGTGTATAAAAACATATATACAAAAATATACTAATGTTATAACACAACACTTTCAGGTCCTCAGTCCCCTGGATTTTAAAATGGGTTTAAGGGATACTTTATCGTTCAATCCAGAATACTGTTCCGCCCTAAGTTTCACAATCCATCTAATCTTATGTGTTTCAGTTACATTCCTAATGTCTTCCCCTCATATGTTTGAATGGATCACTTCCATGACCATGAATTTAAACCAATGGTTCTCATCAGTGTCTAATATGTGTTTAGAGAGTGCATTTATCATGGACTTGATCCTCACTTGATACAAGTGTTCACGTACCCTATCTCTTAATCCTCTATCCGTCTTACCCACATAGAACATATGACAGGAGACACAGTACGCAAGATAAACCACATGTTCTGCTTACAACTAGCAGAAACTCTAAATCAAAACCTGAAGTTGGTTAGAGGGTGTATGAATACACTATCTGTATCTATATAATTGCAAAAATCGCATTGATTACATGGAAAGGTACCCTCATTCCCGGGCTTAACGACCCTGCAATTGACTCTAGGATAACATAAAAGTCTTCTCAAATTGGGTTTATTCTTGTATATAAATTGTGGGGTTTCACCAACAAAATCCTTGATGTTTGAATCTACCACAAGAACTCCCTGATGCTTTCTAATTGCATCCTTAAGTAATTCTACATCCTCTGCCATAGTACAACTGCAGGCTTATCCATGGGACCTGGCTCCACATTCCCTGCAACATCAATAAAAAAATATGGTGCAGCTACATCCTTTCTGAGATCAGTAAGGTGGGCCATCCTACCCTCAATTTCTCTAGTACCATAGGCTCTAACACCCAGCCTGGATCTCAGCTCATCTAATTCCTTCCTATAACCACCATCTATAGGGTTGTATCGAGGCACCCTAACAGCTTGACCTTTAACTACATTTGCAAATACATACCATGGGTGCATGCTATGCCTATTTAAGAGGGCATTGTAGTGGCATGACTTCCGGTTTACACTTGTATTGATTAGACCACTATCCAACCTCTCAACATAAGCATTTAAAAAAGATATACTATGGTGGGAACATTCAAAACTAAACTTCAAATAGTCATAGCAGTTATTAGTGTGCTCAAAAAAACATAAAAATTCATCTCGGGTGCTTCTCCAAACAAAAAGCAAATCATCCTATAAAAAAGACTACATTTGCAAATGTAGTTAAAGGTTAAGCTGTTAGAGTGTCTCGATACAACCCCACAGATGGTGGTTATAGGAAGGAATTGGATAAGCTGAGATCCAGGCTGGGTGCTAGAGCATATGGTACTAGAGAAATTGAGGGTGGGATGGTCCACCTTACTGATCTCAGAAAGGATGTAGCTGCACCATATTTTTCTGATGTTGCAGGGAATGTGGAGCCAGGTCCCATGGATAAGCCTGCAGTTGTTAGGGTACCTATGTTCTACACTGAGGATGTAGGATTACTTAAGGATGTAATTAGGAAGCATTGGGGAGATCTGGTGGTAGATCCAGACATCAAGGATTTTGTTGGTGAAACCCCACAATTTGTATACAAGAATAAACCCAATTTGAGAAGACTTTTATGTTATCCTAGAGTCAATTGTGGGGCCGTTGAGCCCGGGAATGAGGCTACCTTTCCATGTAATCAATGCGATTTTTGCAATTATATAGATACAGATAGTGTATTCATACACCCTCTAACCAACTTCAGGTTTTGATTTACAGTTTCTGCTAGTTGTAAGACAGAACATGTGGTTTATCTTGCGTAATGTGTCTCCTGTCATATGTTCTATGTGGGTAAGACGGATAGATGATTAAGAGATAGGGTACGTGAACACTTGTATCAAGTGAGGATGAAGTCCACGATAAATGCACTCTCTAAACACATATTGGACACTGATGAGAACCATTGGTTTAAATTCATGGTCATGGAAGTGTTCCATTCAAACTTATGAGGGGGAGACATTAGGAATGTAACTGAAACACATGAGATTAGATGGATTGTGAAACTTAGGGCGGACCAGTATCCTGGATTGAATGATACAGTACCCCTTAAACCCATTTTAAAATCCAGGGGACTGAGGACCTGAAAGTGTTGTGTTATAACATTAGCATATTTTTGTATATATGTTTTATACACATATATATATATATATATATATATTATATAAGTTTTTACTATATATTTTTATATATCTCATTATTTAAGATATGTACATATATTTCATTATTTAAGATATGTACATGATTAGTTATGGGTATGTCTTTTGTATGTTTCTTATATATGTTATGCACTATGAAATTTGTATAGTTTCTACTATGTATCTGTAAGAATTAATTGATTTTGATTTTCCCTCCATTTTTAGTATAAATTGAGGTGATTCATAGTGATTTTTTATGGTGTGATGAAGCCCTATATGGCTGAAAGCGCTTGCCTGTTCATTCATGAATAAAAGCTTTCATACTTCTTTATTCATGGTGGATGCCTATTTGGATATCGAGCTGTGTGTTGTTCCAGTATCCTGTTACCTCATTGTTATTACTAGTTCCTCTAATAGGCTACCTGTACCCCTTTCCTCACTCTGTCCTTGCTGTTCAGAACGATGCCTTCATGCATCTCTGACATGATCTTATGCACAGAAATCTTGTTCCTCATTTAGTCCGGTCTCATTTGAGAAGAACTCTAGCTCTTGTAGCCTCTGGCCATACCCCTTCCTTTCCATTCCATGGATTATTTTGATAGCTTTCATCTGGATTGCATTCCAGCAGCCCGATATCCTTTAGAAACAATACGAGTCATGTCATCATGAATAGCATGAGATGCATAACCATATACACCTTTAAGTAATCGCACTTAAACGTTTGTGCCTCTCTTTTCAAACACTGAATACCACTTTCCTTTATTTGGTGTCCAGAACTGAATGTAGTACTCAAGGTATGGCCTGAACAAGGCCTTGTAGAGAGGAAGCATTACCTCTTTGCTTCTGTAAACTAGCCCTTGAGAGTACCCTAGTTTTCTGTTGGGTGCTACCATTGCCCTCTCATTTTTGTCCTGGTGGTCCAGTCCAACTGAGATTACCACCCCCAGATCAATTTCTTGCTCTGCTGCCATCACTTCTTCTCCAGTCATTTGACATTTCACTCTAGAGCTGTTAATGCCCAAGTGCAGGAGTTTGCATTTGTTTTTCCTCTGAACCTCAACCACTACCTTCTGAGTACTTGCTCAGTCTTTCCAGATCCTTTGCTGAACTTTCTCTCCACTGATGCATCTATCTTTGTGTCATCCACAGACAGGTCAGTCCTGTTCTCTTTTCCCTCAATATGTTTGAAGCTAACACACTGAAGA